>NW_028261390.1:4700987-4763487 GCF_051295495.1 Thamnophis sirtalis
GGGGGGACATTCATCATCCACCTGTGGCCTCACTCCCAAGTCGACCCCTGTTTTTTAGCTCTTCCCTTCATCTGGCAGCTCTGCGCATGCGCACACTGGGAACAGGTTCCAGCTGTTCTTCTGCCTCACTGATGTCTGACTCCAAAGGCAGCTGAGAACTGGCATACGGCTCTGGCCAACTTGATCATTGCAGCTACTAGTTCACTCGAACTCATCTGAACTGGCTGAATCCCACCCCTGCTTCCATCCTTCCGAGGTGGGTAAAATGAGGACCTGGATTGTTGGGGGCAAGAGGCTGACTCTGTAAATCGCTTAGAGAGGGCTGAAAGCCCTATGAAGCGGTATATAAGTCTAACTATTGCTATTGCTATTGCTATTCATTTTGTGGATGCATCTGAATTTGGGGTTATGTTTTTGCAGTCACTAAATCAAATAAGCTTATTCAAATGCAATTGGACTGGGAAGAAATTTGCTGGTTTAGAAAGTCAAAAATGTGATTTGAAGCATGACTGGTTGCCTCATCCTTAAAGCAGCTTCTTTTTTCTTGGCTCACACCTGCTTTCCACAGATGATATGCCATTCTGGCAAAACTGTATTTGGCTTAAAATATTCCAACCCACTTCTCTAACTTAACAAGTTTCATTTGCTCTTCTCTTCTCTTCTCTTCTCTTCTCTTCTCTTCTCTTCTCTTCTCTTCTCTTCTCTTCTCTTCTCTTCTCTTCCCTTCCCTTCCCTTCCCTTCCCTTCCCTCCCCTCCTCCATTCCATTCCTCTCCTTTCCCTCCTCTCTTCCCTTCCCTCCTCCATTCCCTTCCTCTCTTCTCTTCCCTTCCCTTCCCTCCTCTCCTCCATTCCATTCCATTCCATTCCATTCCTCTCTTCTCTTCTCTTCTCTTCTCTTCTCTTCTCTTCTCTTCTCTTCTCTTCTCTTCTCTTCCCTTCCCTTCCCTTCCCTCCCCTCCTCCATTCCATTCCTCTCCTTTCCCTCCTCTCTTCCCTTCCCTTCCCTCCTCCATTCCATTCCATTCCTCTCTTCTCTTCCCTTCCCTTCCCTCCTCTCCTCCATTCCATTCCTCTCTTCTCTTCTCTTCTCCTCTCCTCTCCCCCCTCCCTTCCCTTCCCTTCAAAGTTGGGTTCCTACAGGTTTGGCCCAGTTTGGCTGGGTAAGTAGTAACTCGGCTGGCTATGGCTCCGAACTGGTTCTATCAGCAGCGCCATAGGCACCACCATCTTGTTTTTTTGCTTGCGCATGCGCAGAAGCAATCTTTTAACCTACTGTGCATGCGTGCCTTGCGTGCATCTAGCACGTCCCTGAGCAGTAGAAGAAGCCGGAACCCACTCCTGTTTCCCTCCTTCTCTTCTCCCCTCTCCCTCAAATCTTGGAAAACTGCTGTCATGTCACCCACAGTGCTTCTTTTTAACCAGACCAGACATACCCTGTCAGAGCTGAAGTAGCTTCTTGGATGAGAAGGGAAACATCTTCAAAAGAAAACCAGAAAGTCCAGTTGCATCTTGAAAAAGCACCTGGGGGACAGCCATGATCTGGATGAGGGAGAATACAGACTTTCTTTTTAGCTATACAATTTGGGATGAACACCCTTGTGGGAGTAAGGAATGGATTTCCAGAGGAAAAATTGCAGACTACAGGAACCATTTGCCCCACTCAGGTGACCCTGAGGACAGAGATAAACCTCCAAGTGCTTCAACGACCCTCTAAAAGGAGGCAAATTTACCAGCGTGTCTGCAAGGAATATAAATCCTTCTATTCTCCACCATCCAGTCAGAGCCAAAGAAGCTTCTTGGATGAGAAGCAAAATGTCTTCAAAAGAAAAAACGAACAAGAAAGTCCAGTTGCCTCCTGAAAAAAGCACACTTGGGACAACCGTGACCTGGATGACTGAGAATCTCTACAGACTTTGAGACCAGACATACTTAATTCCTGCAAAGATTCTTTATAAAGTTTAGTCTCCAGCCCAGGGGGGAAATTCAGCAGGTTCTGACAGGTTCTGGAGAACCGGTAGCAGAATTTTTGAGTAGTTCGGAGAACTGGTAAATACCACCTTTGGCTGGCCTCAGAGTGGGAGGGAATGGGGATTTTGCAGTATCCTTGCCCTGGAGTGGGAGGGAATGGGGATTTTGCAGTATCCTTCCCCTGGAGTGGGGAGGGAATGGGGATTTTGCAGTATCCTTCCCCTGGAGTGGGAAGGGAATGGAGATTTTGCAGTATCCTTCCCATGGAGTGGGAAGGGAATGGGGATTTTGCAGTATCCTTCCCCTGGAGTGGGGAGGGAATGGGGATTTTGCAGTATCCTTCCCCTGGAGTGGGGAGGGAATGGGGATTTTGCAGTATCCTTCCCCTGGAGTGGGGAGGGAATGGGGATTTTGCAGTATCCTTCCCCTGGAGTGGGAAGGGAATGGAGATTTTGCAGTATCCTTCCCCTGGAGTGGGGAGGGAATGGAGATTTTGCAGTATCCTTCCCCTGGAGTGGGGAGGGAATGGGGATTTTGCAGTATCCTTCCCCTGGAGTGGGGAGGGAATGGGGATTTTGCAGTATCCTTCCCCTGGAGTGGGAAGGGAATGGAGATTTTGCAGTATCCTTCCCCTGGAGTGGGAAGGGAATGGAGATTTTGCAGTATCCTTCCCCTGGAGTGGGGAGGGAATGGAGATTTTGCAGTATCCTTCCCCTGGAGTGGGAAGGGAATGGGGATTTTGCAGAATCCTTCCCCTGGAGTGGGAATGGAATGGAGATTTTGCAGTATCCTTCCCTGGAGTTGGAAGGGAATGGAGATTTTGCAGTATCCTTCCCTGGAGTGGGAAGGGAATGGGGGTTTTGCAGTATCCTTCCCCTGGAGTGGGAAGGGAATGGAGATTTTGCAGTATCCTTCCCCTGGAGTGGGAAGGGAATGGAGATTTTGCAGTATCCTTCCCCTGGAGTGGGGAGGGAATGGAGATTTTGCAGTATCCTTCCCCTGGAGTGGGAAGGGAATGGGGATTTTGCAGAATCCTTCCCCTGGAGTGGGAATGGAATGGAGATTTTGCAGTATCCTTCCCTGGAGTTGGAAGGGAATGGAGATTTTGCAGTATCCTTCCCTGGAGTGGGAAGGGAATGGGGGTTTTGCAGTATCCTTCCCCTGGAGTGGGAAGGGAATGAGGATTTTGCAATATCCTTCCCCTGCCACTCCTACCAAGCCATGTCCACAGAACTGGTAATAAAAAATTTGAATTTCACCACTGCTCCAGCCCCCTAATCCTTTTTGTTGCTTGTTTCTGCACTCTTTTTAGAAGTTTTACATCTTTTTTTTATTATATAGGGACCAGAACTGGATGCAATATTCTAAGTTACATCTTGCTTTAAGACTTGCAAGCTTCAACTCTGGGGAATTCTGAGAACTGAAGTCCAGAGGTCTTAAAGTTGCTATCGTTGGACACCCTTAGTCTAGCTTCTCCTTCAATACAGCCAGACTCCGGACAGGTCTAGAAAGGTTAAAATATATATATATATTTCAGAACCGAGTCCTAGCCGATGCATCTGTCTTCCTGAAGATTTGTTTCACATTCACTCTGCATTCTCGTCTCTTCTGGAGACAGAAGCAAACTCTTGTGAAGAGCATAAATTTTGGATGATGCCTTGTCCGTCAACGTCTCGCAGAGCTACCATAACATGAAATTTTAAATTGGCCGGGGACTTTGGAAATGTGTTTAACAAACCTTGCTGAATGTTTTGGCATGCCTGGCCTGATTTGAGGAAATTGCAAGGGCCAATGGAAGCCGGCAGCCCTGATTATTTCAGCACAACTTATCGGATGCAAAGCATGTGCCAAGACCTATCTCTAACCACTTAGGCCGCGCAATCAGGGTTGCTTCATGCTTAGAGGCATCAACGCAGAGAACAAAACGATGTCCCTGCAAACGAACACGAAGACTGGCGGTGGAAGAGGTGTGAAGGTAATGGTGGGGAAAGCAAATCCTGTCTCAAGAGCATAGGAAACTATACCGACTCTTTTATTTAGATAGTAGGATCAGTGACGTGCGGTGAGGTTTATGGCTGGTGAGGCAGAAAGAAAGAAAGCAGCTTTTGGCCGCTGTCAAGAAAGAGGTTTTTGACCACTTCGGCGCTATGTCCAACATAGAGGCGGGACACGCCCCGCTTCTATGTCGGACATAGCGCCGGAGTGGCCAAAAAATGTTTTCTTGACAGCGGGCAAAAGTGCCGGAGCGGCCAAAAGCCTCTTTCGGTTTCGGTCTTTAGGTTGGTTTTGGTTTGATCTATACAAGCTGGGGTTTTTTTGTTTTTTTTTTGCAGAGGTTAAATTATTCCTTTTTTAAAAATATTCAAGTTAAATTTTATATTATTTATACATATGAATGCGTGAATGGTATGATACCTGGATATCATACATTTCTTCAATACCCTGTTTCCCTGAAAATAAGACCTCCCCAGATAATAAGCCCAATCGGGCTTTTGAGCGCATGCGCTAAAATAATTCCTCCCCTGAAAATAAGCCCTCAACACAGTAGCAGCCATGAGGTGACCACGCTCACCTTTTCCTGCACCCTCAAAAATAATAAGACCTCCCCAGAAATAAGGCCAAGCACTTATTTCGGGGGTCAAAAGAAAATAAGACCCTGTCTTATTTTCGGGGAAACATGGTACAAACAAACACAATATTATTACTCCCAATTATTACATTTCATTTTCATTGTTTCATATTGTTTATACATACCTTTTACTATCGCCTTTCTGTTCTAAACCTTCTTTTTGTTCTTTCATATATTTTAACATCTTAATATATTTATATACTATTATCTCCCTCTTATTCGATCTCGATTTTAACTCCCCCCCCATATCGCTGTAAAATTCAAAGATGTGTTTTTTTTTAAAAAAGGTTAAATTATTCCTGATGCCCTTCACTCTTTCGTGATGGCCAGTTCTGTTCTGCAGTTCTTCAGGGTACATTACTTTTTAATCGGTCCTTTTTTTACTTTTTCATCACGTTCTTAATTTTGCAAGGGTTTGGGGTTCTTAAATAATTTCTGCATTTCACCTCCTGACTTGGGCAAAACACCATGTTAGCTTCAGGTAAGGCAATACACACACACATATACATATACATATACATATACACACACACACACACACACACACACACACATATATATACACACATACACACACACACACACACACACACACACACACACACACACACACACACACACACACACACACACATATATATATATATATATATATATATATATATATATATATATATATATGTTTTTATTTATTTGTGCTGATAAATAAATAAAGGAAGACTAGTATAGATCTATTTCAAGCTATTTAGCTCTCATCAGCTAGCCATATCCTTACTGGGATTCGAACCTGTGCTCTATTGCCTTCCCAGGCAGGTAGATAGATAGATAGATAGATAGATAGATAGATAGATAGATACACATACATACACACACACATATATGTATGTATTTAGTGTTATATATATCTGTGTGTGTGTGTGTGTGTGTATGTATGTGTATCTATCTATCTATCTATCTATCTATCTATCTATCTATCTATCTATCTATCTATCTATCTATCTACCTACCTACCTATCATCTATCTATGTATTTAGTGTCACAACCCCTGGAATGCCCAAATATGGGAGGAGGCCTACAATAAATAAATAAATAAAGGGAGACTAGTATAGATAGTTGATGAGAGCTAAATAGCTTGAAATAGATCTATACTAGTCTCCCTTTATTTATTTATCAGCACAAATACAACACAAATGTAACAAAGGTAACAGTAAAAATATTGGGTTTCTGTCTGGATGGTCTCTTGTGACGAGCCGATAGACAGAGAAAGGAAGCAGTAGGCCTCCTCCCATATTTGAGCATACCAGGGATTGTGACACTAAATACATACCTATTTCCCTGGCTCAGCTGATAAAGGAGGGGAACCTAGTGGCTTAGCGGTTAACACAACTGCCTAATATGTAATACAGCACACAAATACAACATATATATATACACACTAATATATATATATATATATATATATATATATATATATTAGTGTCACAACCCCTGGTAAGCCCCAATTATGGGAGGAAGCTAACAGCCTCCAACGTCTGTCAATCGGCTCGTCACAAGAGTCCATCACGACAGAAACCCAATATTTTTACTGTTGCCTTTTTGTTATATTTGTATTTTTATTTGTGCTGATAAATAAATAAAGGGAGACTAGTATAGATCTCTTTCAAGCTATTTAGCTCTCATCGAATCCCAGTAAGGGTATGGCTAGCTGATGAGAGCTAAATAGCTTGAAATAGATCTATACTAGTCTCCCTTTATTTATTTATCAGCACAAATAAAAACATATACATACATACATACATACATACATACATACATACATACATACGTGTGTGTGTGTGTGTGTGTGTGTGTGTGTGTTTGTGTTTTTTTGAAAGCAAGTAGAAAAATAGGGACCACCTTTGGTGGGAAAGTAACAGCGTTCTATGCGCTTTTGGTGTTTAGTCATGCCGGCCACAGGAACAGAAGGATTTATATTCCTTGCAGACAACTGGTCATTTGTATTTACAGATAATGATGCAGATTAACAAAGTTGGAAGGGACCTTGTAGGTCATCTAGTCCAACCCCCCCCCCCCCCGCCCAAGCAGAACCTACACAATTTTTGACAGATGGCAGTCCAGTCTCTTCTTGAAAGCTTCCAGTGATGAAGCTCCCACAACTTCCGAAGGCAACTTCTGTTCCATGGGTGGATTGTTCTCACTGTCAGAAAGTTCCTCCTTCTAGGTTGAATCTCTCCTTGTTCGGTTTCCATCCATTATTCCTTGTCTGGCCTTCAGGTGCTTTGGAAAAGAACCCACCCCCCTCTCTCCTATTTATTTATACTTCTGTCATGTTTCTGTAGTGTATATGGGAGGAGGTGACCCTTTGGAGCTGTACGCAATGAAATTTCATTTTAACGTATGCCAATTAGTGTACATTTAAAGTGACAACAAAGTTGTTCTAAGTTTCTCAGCACGTAAAAAAAATCTGTAAAAGTCGTTCCTTTGGTAGACTTGCAGTTAATCAGTAGAATTAATTCAATGTTTTCAGCCTTTGGAGTTCCATATTAACGGTTCCCTCCGTTGAGTGCTTGGCTAAGCAGAAAAGTGGGCTGTATGTTGAACAACAATCGCAATCAAATAAATAAGCAAATGTTCATCGTTCTTCATATTAATGAATGTCTACTTGGCATGGAAGCCATCACCATGGAGTTCCTTCTGAACAGCAGAAGCTCCTCATGTATTCCAAATTGAGAGGGTCAGTCTGCACGCTATGGGAACTACAAAATGCTTGTTTCAATGTGCTGTAATTAATCTAACGAGACAGTAGAATTCTCACTTCTGCAATGGGAGTTTTGTTCTTACTTCTAGCTTACTAGCTGATAACTCGGTGTAGCCCGGGTATGTATTTATCTCAATCCTGTATAAGAGGAAACCCCCTTGTGAAGTACTGTAAAGCCGTTAACATAGCAACTCCATTGTGCTGTACAGTAAGAGCCATTTTAAGACACAACAGGCTGCATCTTAACAGAACCTGAATCCAAAATGCACACTTTCACTGTCAAAGGTACTGTGACTTGACACTATAGATATAATTCAGTCCTTTTCATTACAGCGGTCCAGGCGTTCTGGAGTTATGCTGGAACACACACACACGGACACACACGGACACACACACACACCGCGAGGGGTGTTAGGGGTGTCTTACCCCCACAGTATTTGTTTCCAGAGAGTAAGTCATCTGTGTACCAAGTTTGGTTTGAAATTGCTCAAGGCATTCCGGAGTTATGCTGGAACACACACATAGCCATTTTTATATATTTATAGAAAAATTATCTCTCAGTGCATTATCGCTGCGCACAGAACCAAAGCTGCTTTTACAGCTACTCAAGGGATTCCCTACACCCAAAATCCTCTCCGTCTCTTAACTGCTTTTTGGGGTCAACTTTGGCGGTCTCTGAGCTCGGTGATTTTCTTGCAGATGTTTTATTACCCATTACTAGGTGACATCCTCATGGGATGATGATGAAGTGACCTAGTTTGGGTAATAAAACCTCTGCAAGAAAATCACCAAGCTCAGAGAGCACCAAGGACCCCACGGTTCAACCCTGAGCTACAAATACTCACTTCCATGCGTTAAGCACAGCAGAGAATCACTTGTCTGGTTCTTTGCTTCAGCTGCTGCTGTTCCCTTTCTCTTCTTCCTCTTGTCCCTCTGTTGTCTTTTCACCTTCTTCTTTTCTTCTCTTAACCAAATGTCCTCTTCCATCCTAGAGCTGAGATCACAATTCTTTTTTCAGTCCAGTTCCACAGCACGTTACACAGGCATACAGTGGATACAAACTCAAGGTAAACCACTCCAAACTCAATTGCAGAAATTGAGACTTCAGCAACAGAGTGGTCAACGCCTGGAATGCTCTACCTGACTCCGTTGTTACATCCTCAAACCCTCAAACAGCTTCAACCTCAAACTGTCTACCGTGGACCTCACCCCATTCCTGAGAGGTCCCTAAAGGGGGCGTGCATAAGCGCACCAGCGTGCCTTCCGTCCCTGTCCTACTCTCCCAATTTATTTCTACTCATGTTCTTTGTTCATACCCATGTTTATACTTATACCTATTATCTTGTACATGTTTGATGAACTAAATAAAATAAAAATAAATATGCAGTTTCCATCTGGTCATTAACCTGATTGCTGCAGGCCAAGCTTGCTTTAATCTGGGTTTCCCAAATTTATATATCTTAAGATTCACACACACCCCTACTCTGTTGAAGAACCTTAACCCCACCAAGATAAAACATTCCTTCATGTATTTTGTTTTGAGAAGAATATATGTAGATTTTTAGACTCTCTGCCATAACAGTCTGTGTGTCTGTCTATCTGCCTATGTCTCTGTCCATCCATCTCTGTCTCCATCTCCCTCTCTGAATATGTCTATGTTTCACCATCAAAGCTGACACCAGCCAGAGCATAGAAAAACTCAAAGAAGCAATGCAGCATTGGAAGATGTGGAGAGTCCTGGCCCATAGAACCACCAGAAGCTGAACCTCCTCCTCCTCCTCATGATGTCTCTGTCTAATTTTACCTGATTCTTTCCATGCACCCACCCACTCATCCATCCAACCCACCCACCCATTCACCCACCCACTCATCCATCGATTGTTCCATCCACCCACCCACCTACCCATCCACCCACCCACTCACCCACCCACCCACTCATCCATGCATCCATCGTTCCATCCACCCACCCACCCACCTACCCACCCACTCATCCACCCACCCACACACTCAACCATCCACCCACACACTCAACCATCCATCCACTCACTCACCCACACACTCATCCATCCACCCACACACTCAACCATCCACCCACTCACTCACTCACCCACACACTCATCCATCCATCCACCAACTCATCCACCCACCCACCGACTCATCCATCAACCCACCGACTCATCCACCCACCCACCGACTCATCCATCCACCCACACACTCATCCACCCATGCACCCACTCAACCATCCACCCACCCACCCACTCATCCATCCATCGTTCCATCCACCCACTCACCCACTCATCCATCCACCCACCCACTCATCCACCCACCCACACACTCATCCATGCATCCATTGTTCCATCCATCCACTCACCCACCTACCCATCCACCCACACTCTCATCCATCCATCCATCGTTCCATCCATCCGTCCGTCCGTCCACCCACCCACCCACCCCTCCATCTCTATCTATCCTTTCTCTCCCCCTCCCTCATAACTATAACAGGGTAGATTTTCAAGGTGTTCATTTTGAAATCATTCTGCCGACAATACTGTAATTGCTCTAAAATGCAAGTAAACACGGGCTGACGGAGCAGTCTTCCTTGAAGTTCAAATTAAGAAATACATCCAAATAATGAGAAGAAGTTAATGGGGGGTGAAGCTAAGTATGCCACCGTGGCAGGAGTCTTCCACTAAGCCTCACCCAAGACAAAACAAAATGCAACACCCAAATAATGAGAGGGACAATGTGTGTATCTCTCTCTCTCACACATACCCACACACCCTTTCCCTATCACACTGGAAATAAGGTGGTACTCTCTAAAGCCCCTGAAGGCAGAACAAGAAGCAACGGATGCAACTATTCAAGGAGAGAAGCAATCTAGAACTAAGGAGGAATTTCCTGAAAGTTAGAACAGTGGAACAACTTGCCTCCAGAAGTTGTGGGTGCTCCAACTCTGGAAGTTTTAAAGAAGGGATTGGACAACCAATCTCTTCTTAAATGGTAGAGGGTTGGCTTGCACGCATGCGCACGGCTTTGAAAATGGGGCTAATTACGATGGCATGGAGTTAGGAGGGGCGAGGGGCAGGACCACCCGGGCGGGCCACTCGCAGGTTGCCGCTACCGATTCTCCCAAACCAGTCCGAACTGGCTGAACACCATTTCTGAACATGCATTACTTTAAAGCAGTGTTTCTCAACCTTGGCCACTTGAAGATGTCCGGACTTCAACTCCCAGAATTCCCCAGCCAGCATTCGCTGGCTGGGGAATTCTGGGAGTTGAAGTCCGGACATCTTCAAGTGGCCAAGGTTGAGAAACACTGCTTTAAAAAGTTACAGGAGGAGCTGTTGTACTTAATGGGAAGAATCTCTGTGAAATACGAGCGGTAACAGCTTTGTAGCAGTCAGGCTGCCGTTAATATCACCCAGAAAACCCAAACCCTTGCAGCTTGAAATATTTACACTGTTGGGCTGAATTTTCCCAAGAGTGGGACCATTGCAAAGGCCAAAGATATACAGCATTACTGGCTGGTGTTTCTTCCCCATCCTTAATTGCTATGATTTGAGGTGGAACATTCATACGTCAAGGGAATTACCTAACTGGAAGGAAAGGAAGACATAGATCCTGTCCTGATGGGAATTTTATCGAGCTTTTACTGAACTATATTTAGCAAGATTCTTACGCTGAGAGCATGAAGATGCTTTAAAGACTCCCCCCACCCCCCCACCCCAGCAAGTAAGATCAACGTTATCAGCTGGCGATAAACGTTGCATACTTTTCGTTGTAAATGTGTCTTTATTTTCCATTTTCATTTCGTACAGTCACATATATACTGTGCATAACCGGGGCCATATAACATTAAACAATAAACACAGCCATTCCTCTTGTCAACAATACCCCCCCAAAATAGAAACCCAATGTACCTCTTCGACCCTCCATACACCCTTTATTTCGCCCCCCTCCAACTTTCCATCTTCCCTCCAACATTCCCCTCTACCTTACTTCCCCTCCCCCTCTACCACTCAAACGTTGCATACTTTTCGCGGGACGATTTCTATGTATTTAAACAATTGCATATGGAGATGAAAGGACTTTCAACGCGGTGAAGATATCAATTAGGGTCTCAGCTAATCAATCAATTGTATTACACGATCAATCAATTTTATTTATTACATGGAATGGCTAATCAATCAATTTTATTTATTGCACGGAGTAACTGATCAATCAATTTTATTTATTGCACGGAGTAACTAATCAATCAATTTTATTTATTACATGGAATAGCTCATCAATCAATTTTATTTATTATGGCTTTTAGTCAGCAAACAAAACAGAAAAAATGGGGGGGGGGTTTAAAACAGAGATAAAACATCTAAGCCACAAATAAACATGGGCACCAATAGATCTTCGATCTTAAATCTTCCTATGTATTGATCCCCAGCCCAAGTCTTAGCACTAGATAACAAAACTTGGCAGCGATACAGATTGTACAAAAAGGCTTTATCGGCAACCTAAAAAGAAAATGTCTAGGAAGGAGGGAAAAATATATATATGAAATGTTGATGCGATATCGTATAAACCTGCAATATAAAAAAATGTTATGGGTTCTTCCTTTGGTGCGCCACAAGGGCAGGAACAATGAGGCCTGGTGACTTTTTATTGTCTTCAAGAAGACTATTACAGCAAATTCCAGTCAAAGTTCAGAAGTGGCTTGAATAGGTCAAGGAGTAAATATAGGGGGCCGTAACGTTGCGACGAATCGTCTTTTTGAAAACCTACAAAAATCGGGCCGTTGGTTTAAATTATACGGCAATTCAATTTCAATTGATTCCTGGGCAACCTGATTTTTAACCCGAGACCAACCAGATAGCACTGTTCCAATATTTGAAGGGCTCCTAAAAAGAGGAGAGGGTCAAACTATTTTTCCAAATCACCAAAAAGGCAAGATGAGAAGCAAGGGGTGGAAACTAATCAAGGAGAGAAGCAACTTAGAACTAAGGAAACATTTCCTGACAGTGAGAACAATCAATCAGTGGAACGACTTGCCTCCAGAAGTCGTGAATGCCCCAACACTGGAGGCTTTCAAAAAGAGACAAATGGACATCCATTCATCTGAAATCATATAGGCTCCTCCTGCTTGAGCAGTTAGTTGGACTAGAACAGTGATGGCTAATCTTTTCCCGACCAAGTGCCCAGAGCGCATGTGAGCACGAGCACCTGGGTTTGAACCCCCAAAATGAAATGTGTGCCCCCCACACGTGTCCCACACCATGCGCCTACATACGCAGCTCCCCATATGCACCCTGCCCTCACACACATACACGCACAGGCCCCCCACATCAGTGGCGTCTTTCAAAACTTTTTAGAACCTCTTCTGTAGGTGTGGCCTGCTTTGTGGGAGTGGCTTGCTGGCCATGTGACTGGGTGGGCGTGGACAATTTGTAAAATGTGAAACTCACTGAACAACGCTCTTGCTTAGCAACCAAAATGTTGGCTCAGGAACTCTGGCATTTAAAAGCATGCAAGTCTTAAAGCTGGGCATAGGATTGAACTAGAGAAGTTACAGAAATTAGCAATAGCAATAGCAGTTAGACTTATATACCGCTTCATAGGGCTATCAGCCCTCTCTAAGCGGTTTACAGAGTCAGCATATTGCCCCCAACAATCTGGGTCCTCATTTTACCCACCTCGGAAGGATGGAAGGCTGAGTCAACCCTGAGCCGGTGAGATTTGAACAGCCGAACTGCAGAACTAGCAATCAGCTGAAGTAGCCTGAGGTACTGCACTCTAACCACTGCGCCACCTCAGCAGACCACCTTGTGGTCTCAAAACTACAAAATGACAATGTCAACAGCATATAAAGAAAATTTGAATAAGATGTTTTACAGGTGGGCATCTACCCCCGACGAGAATAGCAAGAATGTTCAAGAACAAATCAGAAAAGTGTTGGAAATGTCATCAGATACCGGGTTCATATTACCATATGTGATGGACTTGCGTAAAAGCTAAGAGATATTGGACTAAGATCCACATGTGGTTGGAAAGAAATGGTACAAAAACTTATAGACTTTAAACCAGAAATCTTTTTATTGGGAATTATACTGGACACATACAACAAAGACTCGAAATATTTGATTGTAAATGTTTTAACAGCAGCTAGAGTTGTATTCGCAAAAAATTGGAAAAATGAGAAAATACCAAAGCAGGAGGAAATTATCCAAAAAAATAATGGAATGTGCGGAAATGAGTAAACTGACATTTGAAATTAGAGAACAAGAAGATGAACAATTTTATAAGGTTTGGGATTTGTTTTATCACTGGTTAGATAAAAAATCATGGTAACGGAAAATATTGAATATATTTTTTATATTTTAAGAATAATAGAATGATATATGCAATACTAGAAGGGTTTAGCATTGTTAAACAGATTAGAGGGATGTAATGGAATGATGTTGTACGCATGAATTCAATATTTGGAATATTCTGTTTAAAATTAAGGAATAATAATTATAGTTGAAGAATTGATATATAACAATAAGGTGCTTATGTTTATCTAACGAACAATTTGTGATTTGATATACAATTATAAGTGGCGACCTTGGAAAGGACGCACAGAATTTTGTAACCAAACGACACGCTATATGAAATGGAAGGTTGTATATGCTTATATTTTTGCTTGTCTTTGTCTGTTTAAAAACTTTAAAAAACTTTAAAAAAAAAGATTTACCTAAAATGATCGAAGACGAACCACAGGAAAGGAATTTTGGCATCAGGAACTTTTTCCCAAGTAGATTGGTGTGCATTAGTGAAAAGAGTTTTTTTATTTTTATTTTTTGAGACATCGTCTTGGCCTCAGCTGGTAGAAAGCCACCTCTGTGCTTTCCCGGGCTTTCCAGCTAGATAAAAGCGAAAGTTTCACTTTCTCCCAAAACGATAAATCCCATTATCCAATCCAGGCACTGGTTGGTTACCTGGCAACTCTTTCCTCCGTCTCCAACCAGCGGGCAGTTGGAATATCCTTGACCTAGGAATGAATTAGGTTTTTTTAGTTACAGCCCCTCTCCACTCAGCTCCTAGGGAAACTCTTAATAGAACTACAGAAAAGGGGAAGGAAAACTCCCAAAACTAAAATAGCTTCGGGGTTGACAGAAGTGGCATATAAATCTAAGGGCTGTTGCTATTTTGTTTGGGGCAAAGTTAAAATACAATAACAATAATCCAAAAGAACACAAAAGAGGGTAAAAAAACCCACAAAATAATCATAACATTAAAAAGGTGCATCAACCTCCCCACCTCAAGCTATATACACATATTATCCCTTCTAGTTAAACACTGATTACTGTATTTTTCAGACTATAAGACACATCTAAATTTACAGGAGGAAAACAAGAAAACACTATAGCTTTTGGCCTCCTTTTGGGCTTGGGAGCCCAAAAATGGGCCCATTTTTTTGTTGAAAACGGGCCATGCAGAGCAATAGCAATAGCAATAGCAGTAGACTTATATACCGCTTCATAGGGCTTTCAGCCCTCTCTAAGCGGTTTACAGAGAGTCAGCATATTGCCCCCAACAATCTGGGTCCTCATTTTACCCACCTCGGAAGGATGGAAGGCTGAGTCAACCCAGAGCACTTCAGAGTGCTTCAGGGGGGCCGAGGAGGGCAAAAATGCGATGCACGGAGGATTCGGGAGACCCCAAAAAGCCTGTATTCGGTCCAGGACTCTGCCTCATGCTTTTTGGGGAAGCCTAGGTCAGAAGACTATCCCCAAACCATCCCCAAAGTTATAAATAATTTGTCCTGGATCGAATATTCAGGTTTGCTTCTTAATGCCATCTCTTTTCAAACCGCACTTTGGCGTTTCCATTGCTCAAGAGCCAACGGTCCTGTTTTGGGTTCATGGTGGCTTCCATTTCTAGCACTGGAGGTCTTTACGGAGAGTCGGATTATGGGATAAAGAAAGTACATGGCAGATATATAGTTGAGGGGGGAGAGGATTGGCTGGGTATTTTGTCCTGGAAAAGCTGAGACCAGCAAGAATGGTGGTAGCCAAGGAAGCATTTCTGCACTAGCAAATGTCAGCCAATCCCTTAGTAGAGATAAAACACAGAGAAACGGAAAGCCAGGATTGGCCCAAGTTGAGCCAGAGATGCCATAAACGCTAGGGAGCTGCCGCTGGCAGACCATGAAATGCTAATGCACGCTTGTTGTGTAGCTGAAGGTCATGGCAGCCACCGTTCTCCTCTGTGTGCATGAAATGAGGATCTCATGAAGTCCTTCCAAAGAGAAGGGGGGGGAGAGAAGAGAGCGGGAGAGAGGGAGAGCGATAGAGAGATCGAGTGAGGGAGACAGAGAGAGGGGGAGAGAGGGGGAGACAGAGGGGGTGGGAGAGAGGGAGAGAGAGAGAGACAGAGAGAGGGTGGAGAGAGGAGAGAGGGAGACAGACAGAGAGACAAAGTGAGTGAGAAGAGAGAGAGAGAGACACTGAGTGAGGGAGACAGAGAGACAGAGAGGTGGAAGAGAGAGGAGAGAGGGAGAGAGAGACAGACCGAGAGACCAAGTGAGGGAGACAGTGAGAGACAGAGAGAGGGGGAGAGGGAGAGAGACTGAGTGAGGGAGACAGAGAGCAGAGAGAGGTGGGAGAGAGAGGGAGAGGGAGAGACAGACAGAGAGACCAAGTGAGGGAGACAGAGAGAGGGGGAGAGAGGGGGAGAGGGAGAGAGACTGGGTGAGGGAGACAGAGAGAGAGGAGAAGGAGACAGACAGAGACAGACAGACAGACAGAGAGACCAAGTGAGGGAGACAGAGAGAGGGGGGGGAGAGAGAGAGACCAAGTGAGGGAGACAGAGAGAGAGGAGAGAGAGAGGAGAGAGAGGGGGAGACAGAGAGAGGAGAGAGAGGGAGGGAGGGGTGAAATAGAGAGGGAGGGAGGGGTGAGACAGAGAGAGAGGGGAAGACGGAGAGAGAGAGAAGGAGAGAGAGAGAGAACAGAGAGACAGAGAGTGAGAGTGAGAGTGTGTGTGTGTGTGTGAGAGAGAGAGAGAGAGAGAAACTGCAGAGCATCGTGGTTAGAGCACCACTTTGGATGGATGCAGGAAGCTGGAGTTCAAATCCCATCTGGTACCTTACCTTACCAGTAGGGGTCCTTGAGTAAAGACCCCCTAACTGTTCACCTATCTGCCTATCTCAGAATTGTGACGTGAAGAACGGTTGCAGGAACTGGGTATGTCTAGTTTAATGGAAAGAAGGACCAGGGGAGACATGACAGCAGTCTTCCAATATCTCAGGGGTTGCCACAGAGAAGAGGAAGTCAAACTATTCTCCAAGGCACCTGAGGGCAGGACAAGAAGCAATGGGTGGAAACTAATCAGGGAGAGAAGCAACTTAGAACTAAGGAGAAATTTCCTAACCATGGGAACAATCAACCAGTGGAAGAACTTGGCTCCAACACTGGAGGTTTTTAAGAAGGGACTGGATAGCCACTTGTCTGAAATGGTGTAGGGTCTCCTACTTGGGCAGAGGGTTGGACTAGAAGACCTCCAAGGTCCCTTCCAACTCTATTCTGTAACTAACCAAGATTCTTCAAAATGCAGCACAGAAGAGGCACAAAGATGCATCGGTGGCACATTTCCAGTGGCCTTCCAGACAAGCCATGTTCTCTCCCCCCGCTCTCTCTCTCTTCACTACAAGCCATCATTCACCCAACTGGTGTACTGGATGATTTCCTTGCCAAACCTTTGTGTCTAGGTGGCATATATGTGTCACAAATACATAAATAAAACAAATAACAATGATAAACTTCCATCTGGGAGGAAGAATAAAAAAAAAACTGCTATAAATGTCACGCTTTGAAAAGAAACAGATCCATCTTCCCAAGTTGACAGCGGCACGTGTTTCTCCAAAAGGAACAAAAAAATAAAAATATGGAAATAAAAACGAGGCAGTGAACTAGGAAAGCCTGCAGCAACTCCTTAAAGTGGAAAGGTCACCCTTCTGAGATTAATAAGGTTCCAGTAGCTCGGATTGGAGGGAGTATGGTGGCTCAGTGGCTAAGATGCTGAGCTTGCCGATCAGAAAGGTCAGCAGTTTGGCGGTTCGAATCCCTAGCGCTGCATAATGAAGTGAGCTCCCGTTACTTGTCCCAGCTTCTGCCAACCTAGCAGTTTCAAAAGCATGTAAACATGCAACTAGAAAGATAGGAACCACCTTTGGTGGGATGGCAACAGCATTCTGTGTGCCTTTGGTGTTTACTCATGCTGGCCACATGACCACGGAGACGTCTTCGGACAGCGCTGGCTCTTTGGTTTTGAAATGGAGATGAGCACTGCCCCCTAGAGTCAGAAACCACTACCACATATGTGTGAGGGGAACCTTTACCTTTAGCTCGGATTAACTTGCAAAGATGGATGTTTTTATGGATTGCAGGTGAAAAAGGAGCGTAAAGAAGAAAGATTAGAAGTCCGACTGATTAATTTATGAATCAGTGATACCTTATTTTCTTTGATCTGAGTTTGCTAAATGTATCAGTTTTTCAGACCCTTCACTCTAACTCAGAGGTCCCCAAACTTGGCACCTTTAAGACTTGTGGACTTCAACTCCCACGAATGTGACAAGAAAAGACAAAAAAATGGGGCAAAACAAATTTCTCACTTAGCAACATAAAACTTTGGCTTAATTGTGGTCGTAAGTTGAGGGCCACTTGTATTGTATTTTTCTACGATGTTTATCCCAAAAGGCAACTGAACTTTTATTTTTTCAAAAATGTGTTCCCCCCCCCCCCAAAAGAACAATATTTCACTTCTCATCCAAGCTGCTTCTTCAGAATTTCTCGGATGAGAAGTAAAACATTTTTAAAGGAAAAACCAAGAAAGTCCAGTTACATTTTGGGAAGGGGTCAACCATGACCTGGATAATTGACAATCTCCGTAGACATATGGTATTTATGTTTTTATGCTTTCAGCTGTACACCGCCAGAGTTATCCTGAGTGAAATGGGCGATGTCTACATTTGGTAAATAAATAAAGTATCTGGATTTATTTATCTATTTAGTTTGTCAAACATGTACGAGATAGGAGGTATAAGTATAAACATGGACATGAACACAGGAAATGGGTACAAATAAATGGGGACAGTAGGACAGGGACGGAAGGCACGCTGGTGCACTTATGCATGCCCCCTTTACGGATCTCTTAGGAATGGGGTGAGGTCCATGGTAGACAGTTTGAGGTTGAAGCTGTTTGAGGGCGTGACCCGTCAAAACTGCGCTCGATTAAACTGCGCTCGATTAAACCGCGTCGCTGACATCATCAACAGGACGACAACAGCCAGCGCGGAGAAAGAAGGGCGCTTTAAATAGCGCTTTGAAAGCAAGCCGATTCAACTTAAGGTAAGGGTTAGGTTTAGGGTTAGGTTTAGGGTTAGGTTTAGGGTTAGGGTTAGGTTAAGGGTTAGGTTTAGGTTTAGGATTAGGTTTAGGGTTAGGTTAAGGGTTAGGTTTAGGTTTAGGATTAGGTTTAGGGTTAGGTTAAGGGTTAGGTTTAGGTTTAGGATTAGGTTTAGGGTTAGGTTAAGGGTTAGGTTTAGGTTTAGGGTTAGGTTTAGGGTTAGGTTAAGGGTTAGGTTTAGGTTTAGGGTTAGGTTTAGGGTTAGGTTAAGGGTTAGGTTTAGGTTTAGGTTTAGGTTTAGGTTTAGGATTAGGTTTAGGGTTAGGTTAAGGGTTAGGTTTAGGTTTAGGATTAGGTTTAGGGTTAGGTTAAGGGTTAGGTTTAGGGTTAGGGTTAGGTTTAGGGTTAGGTTAAGGGTTAGGTTTAGGTTTAGGATTAGGTTTAGGGGGGTTAGGTTTAGGGGTTAATTTTAGGTTTAGGGTTTACAGCGTGCTTCTGTCTCCGCGCTGTTGTCGCCCTTTTGATGACGTCAGCGACGCGGTTTAGTCGGACACAGTTTAGTCGAGCGCGGTTTTGTGGTGGAACCGTTTGAGGGTTTGAGGATGTAACAATGGAGTCAGGTAGAGCATTCCAGACGTTGACCGCCCTTGCTAAAGTCGTATTTTCTGCAATCGAGTTTGGAGCGGTTTACCTTGAGTTTGTATTGATTGTTTGCCACTGTATTATTGAGGATGAAGCTGAAGAAGACGTTGACAAGTAGGATGTTGTAGCAGACAATTTTGTGTTAGGTCAGATTGCCGACCTAGATATTGGTGGGAGAAAAAGGGAGACTGAAGCCCCAGACTTTTAGATGAACTCAGACTTCGACAAACCCAGAATCCAGATGAATTCAGATTCTAATGCCAGTAGTCTGCCTATAAACAATAATGAAAAAATCATCTAGGCATTATGTCTAACAGCTTACTCTTCCTAGGCTCTCCTTATAACAAAGCCGTCTGTTCCAACAGGAAGCCATTGTGTGCAGAAGAGCTCACAATTTGGATGCTGATTTAGAAATACAAGCCAGGAAAACGTGTTTGCTTAGGCTCCATAGTCCACTTTCAATTCCCAGAATCCCTAAGTGGCACTATTGAGTTAAAAATTGGAAGACGGAGTATGATAACACAAAAAATATACCGCCTCGTAATATTACAATCCCATTCAGCTGGCATTTGTTGTAGAGGATATATTAGAATTTCAGCTTAAAGATTTGATTTGATCCATCTCACACACATTTGGAAGGAACCTTGTAGATCAAAGAACAAACTACGAATAATTCTACCCCACCTTCTAGGTGAGGTTGTTTGAGGACAATCATCCTGTCTTCCCGAAGCCTTCAACATTTCCATAACACACTTCACAAATTATTTATAACTCTTTATAACTCTTTATCTTGTTGGTTGATTTCCTCTGAACATAGCCCACTTTTTTTCAATATCCTTTCTCACATATGTGGGCCGCGGTTAGTTGTAACATCCTAGGTGCTGTCAACCAATGAACAATAAAGAGGAATTAGGCTGGTTTAGTTGAACCTCTGAGAAGTATTGATTTTCTGTAATTGGATTGGGACGCTCAGTTAAATTAATCAGTTAAAATGATTGGAGGTTTCCAAATAGAGGTTGGAACTTGGGAAATTGAACGTAAATATTTTATCCAGATCAGTTCAGAATGTTAAAATGAACCACACTTAATCCTTAAATCAATTTAGATGGTCAAATTCAATGGAGTCAATCATCAGAATCAATCAAGAGGTTGTGTGTGGGGCGGGCTTCATCATTGGAGGTTTTTAAGAAGAGATTGGACAGATACTTATCTGAAATTATATAAGGGTCTCTCTGCTTGAGCAAGGAGTTGACTAGAAGACTCCAAGATTCTTAGTCTATTTTATTCCATTCCATTCTATATTCCATTCCGTTCTATATTCCATTCCATTCCATTCTATATTCCATGTCCATTCATTCCATTCTCTATTCCTATTTCCATTCCATTCCATTCTATATTCCATTCCGTTCTATATTCCATTCCATTCCATTCTATATTCCATTCCATTCCATTCCATTCTCATTCTATTCCATTCCATTCCATTTCTAATCCATTCCGTTCTATATTCCATTCCATTTCCATTCTATATTCCATTCCATTCCATTCTATATTCCATTCCATTCCATTCCATTCTCTATTCTTATTCCATTCCATTCATTCTATATTCCATTCTGTCTATATTCCATTTCCATTCCATTCTATATTCATTCCATTCCATTCCATTCCATTCTCTATCTATTCCATTCCATTCTCTATTCTATTTATTCCATTCCATTCTATATTCCATTCCGTTCTATATTCCATTCCATTCCATTCTATATTCCATTCCATTCCATTCTATTCTCTATTCTATTTATTCCATTCCATTCTATATTCCATTCCGTTCTATATTCAATTCCATTCCATTCTATATTCCATTCCATTCCATTCTATTCTCTATTCTATTTATTCCATTCCATTCTATATTCCATTCCGTTCTATATTCCATTCCATTCTATATTCCATTCATTCCGTTCTATAATTCCTTCCATTCCATCTATATTCCATTCCATTCCATTCTATATTCCATTCCATTCCATCCTATTCTCTATTCTATTCCATTCCATTCCGTTCCATTCCATATTCTACTCCATTCCATTCAGTGGTGGGTTCTGGATCCCGTTCCAATCGGTACGGTTGGAACGGGCCCAGTATCATCCATATGGATGTGCGCATTGCGTGCATACATCTTACCGCCTCCGTGAGCCTCCCTGACACTTCAGCTGCTCAGCGGAGGGTCGTGTAGGCGCTGTACGTGCCGGGCATGTGCGCAGAAGCGCCAAAAACTTAAAAGACCAATAAGGAGCTCAGGTGGACGGGGTGGGCCCTCCAGAGTACTGTATCGGAATGGTATCTGGTGCTCCGGGCAGGCTCCAGTACACCCGTACCGGGGCGTACCGCCTGCAATCCCACCACTGATTCCATTCCATATTTCATTCCATATTCTATTCTATTCTATTCCATCCCCATTCCATTCTACTCTTATTGCTATTCTATTTCTATTCTATTCTATTCTATTCTATCCCATCCCATCCTATATTCCATTCCATTCTACCCCATCCCATCTTATTCCGTTCTATATTCCATTCCATTTTCAGATTCCAAGTGGTGATATTTATCATGAGCTTATTTGATACCCATTTTGATGTCAGTTAATGATCATACCTCATGGTGGCCAAGAAGAATATTTTAATGTGTCCTCAGGATCAAATCACCCATTCATTTCTGCTAATTTCATATCATCAGGGCCCTATATACATTACTGTAATTATGTCCTCGACTATGATAATCAGTAGCTACCACCTTTACAGCTTCTGGTATCCACTATTAGATAAAATGCTGCTTTATGTTGGGATCAAAAGGTTTAAATGCTACGTGTGAGCATGTGAATCTGTCCTGTGTAGCAAAATCCCCTCTTGGTGTATGATAATTATAATGTAAGTTGTAGTGTTAATGCCAATCAAATGAACTCACCATGTTTGATAAATCTGCAGGACCAGACTCATATCAAACACAAAACCTTAATCGCCATATTAGCAAAGCACAATCTGATAGAAAAAATATATATTTGTAGCTCAGGGTTGAATTGTGGGGTCCTTGGTGCTCTCTGAGCTTGGTGGTTTTCTTGCAGACGTTTCATGACCCAACTGGATAACATCATCAGTGCTGGAAGGGAGAGGGAGGAGGAGGAGGAGGACTGTTGGCCCCCTGATGTTCTCTGAGCTTGGTTGTCTGAAGAGAAGGACTAGGGGTGACATGATAGCTGCCTTAAAATATTTGAGGGGCTGCTACAGAGAAAAAGGAGTCAATCTGTTTTCCAAAGCACCTGACAGCAGTGTCAGCTCCAGCGAGCCCAGAGCTGCCATTCAGGGGAGGAAAACTGGGCCAGCTGCCAAGACTCGTGCTTACCAGATGGAGATCTCCCTCCTCTACAAGCAGTCCAGCTGAGAACTTTATAAAGCTCTTCATGATTGATTGCCGGGAGGTTTCTACTGAGAGCATTCCAGAACTGAGAACTGACTGAGAACAATCCATGATTGATTTCCGGGTGGTTTTCACTTTGGGTCACGAGGTGATGTGTGTATGATGAAACTTACCAAGGAGAGATCCAAGGTAGAATTAAGGAGAAATTTCCTGAAAGAATTCTTCATGTTGATGGTTTCTTTATCGCCCCTGAGATTATCACCAAGGAGACGAGTAAACAGAGAACCAAACTGCTGGCATCTTAAACCAATTGAGGTTGAACAGATGGACAACATTTTCTAATTCTTCCTCTTCCACCCCTGTTCTGAGCTTCAGTCCACTTGCCAAGTCCTTCAAACACCTCAAATGAAGCCCTGAACTGTCCTTAATATTCAGTAAACATGACTCATCCTTTGGAATCACTACCAGCCTTTGGTGAGGATTGGGATGAGCAGAGAATCCTAGCACAGAAACCTTATTTTATAGCAGGCTTTCCCAATCTGACAACTTTAAGTCAGGTGGACTTCAACCCCCAGAATTCTCAGGATACCTATGTTCCAAACAGGTTAATACCTTTCTGGCCTGCGAGCAGCAGCAGATTCGGACAGTGAGGAGGTTGGGGAGGAACCTGGGCCAGTCCTAGAGTCTGAGGAAGGTTCTGATGATGGCTCTGTGTCAGAGGCAGAGAGGGGGCCAGGGCCGTCTGACAGTTATCAGCTGCCTTCGGAGTCAGACATCAGTGGGGCCTGTTCCCAGTGTGTGCATGCACAGAGCTGCCAGACAAAGGGAACAGCTAAAGAACAGGGGTCAACTTGGGAGCAAGGCCACAGGTGGACAGTGAATGGCCCCTCCCAGAGGAAATAAAAGGGGAGCGAAAGGGGAGTGGAGTTTGCAGGAGACAATTAGTTCGCTTAATTGGTTCGTGACTCTCCGAGGCTCCTTGCCAAGATTTGCAGATCTCGGCCTGGCAGCTCTCCAAGCCAGATAAGGTCTGTGACTGTAAATCCTCCCTTGAAAGACTTTGTTGAATGTGAATGGGAAGAATTCACAGTAAATTAATTCCTTGTCGGGGCAAGGAATTTGCTTCATGCTCCTGGGAACACCCTCATTCTACACCCGAGCTACAAACATTCACCACTCTTGCACACTTCTCTCTACCAATTCCTGATTCCCCACTCCCAACTTTACCTTAATCATTATCCGCCAGGACTTTGCAAGCCAGAATTTAAGCACATGATCACAGAAGTTAAAAGAGGGAGAAATCCTTGACCTGCCTTCATGTAAAGAGTGTCATGTTACCGGATACCACATAATTAGTAGGATTAAGTTTTCAGAAGCAGAGGGATCATAGTAAAAGCTATAAGGAGTTTCTGCAAGCTTCACTCCAAAGTCTTTTGGAGTGGCGCAGGAGCCGAGGTGGCGCAGTGGTTAGAGTGCAGCACTGCAGGCTACTTCAGCTGACTGCAGTTCTGCAGTTCGGCTGTTCAAATCTCACCGGCTCAGGGTTGACTCAGCCTTCCATCCTTCCGAGGTGGGTAAAATGAGGACCCGGATTGTTGTTGGGGGCAATATGCTGACTCTGTAAACCGCTTAGAGAGGGCTGAAAGCCCTATGAAGCGGTATATAAGTCTAACTGCTATTGCTATTTTTCATCCTTTTTCTTCTTTCAACCAGTGGTGTGTTTCAATTTTTTTTAGAATCTCTTCTGTAGGTGTGGCCTGCTTTGTGGGAGTGGCTTGCCAGCCATGTGGCCAAGTGAGAGTGGCTTGCCGGCCATGTGACCGGATGGGAGTGGCTTGCCAGCCATGTGACCGGATGGGAGTGGCTTGCCGGCCATGTGACCGAGTGGGAATGCTTGGCAGTCATGTGACTGGGTGGGCGTGGACAATTTGCAAAATGTGGTGAAACTCACTTAAAAAAAGCTTCTGGCTTTTGTGGTTGACATAGAATATAAAATTAAATATAGATAGTCAGCCATCCAGGTCATGGTTGTCCCAAAGGTGCTTTTTCAAGAAGCCACTGGACTTTCTTGCTTTTTTCTTTTGAAGATGTTTTGCTTCTCATTCCAGAACTGAAGAAGCTTCAGAGCCAAGGTGGCACAGTGGTTAAATGCAGCACTGCAGGCTACTTCAGCTGACTGCAGTTCTGCAGTTCGGCTGTTCAAATCTCACCGGCTTAGGGTTGACTCAGCCTTCCATCCTTCCGAGGTGGGTGAAATGAGGACCCGGATTGTTGTTGGGGGCAATATGCTGACTCTGTAAACCGCTTAGAGAGGGCTGGAAGCCCTATGAAGCAGTATATAAGTCTAACTGCTATTGCTATTGCTATTGCTATTCTTGGATGAGAAGCAAAATGTCTTCAGAAAAAGCAAAGAAGGTACAGTTGCCTTTTGAAAAAGCTTTTGTGGGGGGGGGAATTTAAACTTTGGGCTTTGCTGATTAGATAAATTTGTTTTGTGATCGAAATGGCTGGAATATTTTCGTCTATAAAAGTAAAATGTTGAGGTTACTCTCTTATTCTACTGTGTTAAAGAGAGTCGGAAGGCAATGCTTTCCTTTTCTTTTTTCCTCCCCATTTTTTCCTCTTTCCTTGTTCTCCCCCCCCCCCCAATTTTCCCACTGTTTTCACTTCCTTTTGTAGTTTGTACCTTGGTAAATTTAACCTGGCAAATAGATGGAGAAGAAATGGAGCTAGTGACAGATCTTATTTTCCTGGGCTCCAAGATCACTGCAGATGGAGATTGCAGCCAAGAAATTAAAAGACACTTGCTCCTGGGGAGAAAAGCTATGGCAAATCTTGACAGCATCTTAAAAAGCAGAGACATCACCCTGCCAACAAAAGTGTGTTTATGGTTTTCCCCGTTGCTGTAAAAGTTGAACCGTAAGGAAGGCTGAGCGCCAAAGAATGGAGGCCTTTGAACTCTGGTGCTGGAGAAGACTCCTGCATTGAGTTCCTTGGACTGCAAGGCAATTAAACCAGTCAGTCCTAGAGGAGATCAACCCTGGCCGCTCTTTAGAAGGCCGGATCCTGAAGAGGAAACTCAAAGACTTTGGCCACCTAATGAAAAGGCAGGGATGCAGTGGCTCAGTGGCTAAGACACTGAGAAGTGTCTTATCAGATCACAAAGGCTGGCAGTTTGGATGTTCTAATCCCTAGCGCCACGTAACGGAGTGAGCTCCCGTTACTTGTCCCAGCTTCTGCCAACCTAGCAGTTTGAAAGCATGTAAAAAATGCAAGTAGAAAAATAGGGACCATCTTTGGTGGGAAGGTAATAGTGTTCTGTGCACCTTCGACATTGAGTCATGCCGGCCACATGACCACGGAGACGTCTTCGAACAGCGCTGGCTCTTCGGCTTTGAAATGGAGGTGAGCACCGCCCCCTAGAGTCAGGAACGACTAGCACATATAGCAATAGCAGTAGCAATAGCAGTTAGACTTATATACTGCTTCACAATGCTTTACAGCCCTCTCTAAGCGGTTTACAGAGTCAGCATATTGCCCCCACAGTCTGGGTCCTCATTTCACCCACCTCGGAAGGATGGAAGGCTGAGTCAACCCTGAGCCGGTGAGATTTGAACCGCCGAACTGCAGATAGCAGTCAGCTGAAGTGGCCTGCAGTAGTGCACCCTAACCACTGCGCCACCTCGGCTCATGTGTGTGAGGGAAACCTTTATGTTTACCTAATGAGAAGGAAGGACTCATTGGAGAAGAGCCTAACGCTAGGAAAGATTGAGGGGAAAAGAAGAAGGGGACGACAGAGAAGGAGGCGGGTGGATGGAGTCACTGAAGCAGTAGGAATGAGCTTAAATGGACTCCGGGGGATGGTAGAGGACAGGAAGGCCTGGAGGAGCATTGTCCATGGGGTCGCGATGGGCCGGAGACAATTTTGCAAGTAACAACAACAAAGTTAATCAAATGATTATAAAAAGAAGTAAACCGCAGGGTGTATTATACCTTGTATGGAATGCATGTCAAACCTCAAAACATCTGAAACATAACCTCAACCTTGGCGGCTGTTTCCTTAACAGTTATAACAGCGGTCAGCTTGCAGCGCTCGTAACAAACTTTCATTATGCGAAAGGTATCGTGTTCAACATGACCTGCAATTAGCCAGGTTAGACACCGGAGCAGGAAGCATAAAATCTACACTCCGAATAGTTCGGCCGGACAACATGACCTCGGTTTATAAATGATCTGGGGGGGAAAAAAAGTCGTAACATCTGTGTTAACGAATCAAAGGCCTCACTGACCAGGTTGTTAATTAAAACGAAAGTCAGGTAGAATGTTCCACTTCCTTTATGGAAGGCATGAACTGACAGATAAAAATGAGCTTCTTTCAAGAGCATATAGCCAGAGATGAGTTTCCCATAATTTTACCACCGGTTCGCCGTGCACCGAAACTGTGAGTGTGTGCTTTGCTTATGTGTGCAAATGTGCGTGCACTTGCATGCATGCGCGCAGCTTAGAAAACATGGCTAAATAGGATGGCATAGTGCCGGAGGATGTGGGCACCCTCAGGTTCTCACTACCGGTTCGCCCGAACCAGAGGTGGGTTCCTACCAGTTCGCACCTATTCGGTAGAACCGGTTCGTCAAATCTACCGAACCGGTTAGAAGAGGTTCCACCAGTGGACCCGGAAAGCAGGCCACACCTACAGAAGAGCTTCCAAAAATTTTTGAAACCCACCACTTGTCCTTGGATATGATTATTCTACACTATCATGCTCATATTTATAAAACTCAGGGCCTCTGTGAAAGGTAAGGATGACTCCTGCGTTTGTGGTGCAATCAGAATGTTGCGTGTGTTGAAGTTGTTTTAACGCAAACCAAAGATGTCTTTTAAAAAACAAGTTTACATCCTATTCTTATGAACATGCCAGTGCTGTGTGTGAGGGAATTTAAGGTGGTTCTGACAAGTGTCGTCGGCATCTTCATATCCGGTCACATGGGTGGCAAGCCACTCCCACAAAGGAGGCCACACCCACAGAGTAGGTTCAAACAATTTTTGAAACCCACCACTAGCCCGAACCAGTCAGAACCGGCTGAATACCACGGCTGCATATAGTAGTAAATGCAACAGTGTTAACACTACATATATTAACTGCAACAAGAATAGTATTTGCTCAGAATTGGAAGCAGAACAATATCCCTCCCTATGCAATGATCATAAGAAAGATACTCTAGTGTGCAGAGATGGATAGGTTGACTATGGAACTGAAGGATAGAGCAGAATCGGAGTACTATAAAGTGTGGAACAGATGGTATAAATGGTTGGACGACAGAGGTGAGATACCGTCTAACAACTAAGTATTATTTGCGACAAATATGATAGCACTGTATAAATCTGTAAATATTAATATATTTTAAGCGATTATATGATATATTATGCAATATAGAATATATTAGAGACTATAGAAATGGAGCTTATGTAAATATGAATGATATCAACGATACTGATACGGAATTTCTGTAATGAGTGGAAATTTGTGTTTTGTTTTTTAATGTTTGAAAAAAGCTTAATAAAAATTATTTTTTTAAAAAAGAAAGTAAAAAAATATAGTAAATGCAACAGTGTAGAGAGTAAGTGGGACTAGTTACAGGGCACATGGAGCACCACTTCTGTGTGAGACAATACAGATTCGGTAATCCATCCAAGACAGGATAGTTTGAAACTCCTTGCAGCAAAGTCTGAATGAAGGCAGAAGGGTAGGATTAGAAACAGCCCCCTCACCCAAAATCCAAAACAGGAAAAACAACAACCATTAAGCCACAATAGGAATTGCCCAATATCCTTTCAGAACACAAACCCCTTCATTGCATCACCTAAGAGCAGTACAAACTTCAACCAAACTGGCTCAGAAACACCTAGGATTTGCATATCCTCTTTTGCCTATAGAGACATAGGAATCTGACAAATGCCAATAGAATACATGTTCTTGCACAGGAACAGGAAGCTCAAATACAGAGCTCGGAGAGGGTATCAAAGCCACCCACTCTCAACTCCCTGTGGTCAGCTGCCCAGAATCACAAACCCATTTGGTTCTGCCTCGTCATTAAACCATCTTTCCAATTAGCCTCCATGTTTCCAGTGTGAGTCTTCTGGCTTGGAACTAAACCAGATGGATTTTCTTTCCAGTGGAAGGAAGGAAGGAAGGAAGGAAGGAAGGAAGGAAGGAAGGAAGGAAGGAAGGAAGGAAGGAAGGAAAATAACTGGTGATCACCATGTTTGTCCACCAGTTTCCAAACTACTAAAAATACAAAAGTGCTCTTAGACTTAGCAGGTAAAGATAAAGGTTCCCCTTGACATATATGCTAGTTGTTCCCAACTCTAGGGGGCGGTGCTCATCTCAGTTTCAAAGTCGAAGAGCCAGCGCTGTCCGAAGACGTCTCCGTGGTCATGTGGCTGGCATGACTCAACGCCGAAGGCTCATGGAACGCTTTCACCCTTCCTATTTTTCTACTTGCATTTTTTACGTGCTTTCAAACTGCTAGGTTGGCAGAAGCTGGGACAAGTAACGGGAGCTCACTCCGTTACGCGGAGCTAGGGATTCGGACCACCGAACTTCCGACCTGAGTGGCTTAGCCCCTGAACCACTGCATCCCTTTCTCTTAGCAGTTAAAACCCCCAAAAGCAGCATTCTGAGGCAGCACTCAAATCTATTGTTATTGTTACTGTTATTAAAGCAATTCTTCCAGAAACCACTCATCAAATTGCAACCCACATTATCTTAACACCCTGGCTTTGAGGTTCTCAAATCAAACCTTGATATTTGCCTTTCCTCTCCTCCCTACCTGGTCCCTTCCTTCCTTCCTTCCTTCCTTCCTTCTTTCCTTCCTTCCTTCCTTCCCATCCTCTCTCCTTTTCTTCCTTCCTTCCCTTCCCTCCTCCCTCCTCCCCACCCTCTCTCCTTCTTTTCTTCCTTCCTTCCCTTCCCTCCTTTCCATCCTCTCTCCTTTTCTTCCTTCCTTCCTTCCCTTCCTTCCCACCCTCTCTCCTTCTTTTCTTCCTTCCTTCCTTCCCTCCCCCTTCCTTCCTTCCTTCCTTCCTTCCTGCCTGCCTGCCTGCCTGCCTGCCTGCCTGCCGTCTTTTCTGCCTTATTGCCATATTTCTTCCACTCCAAGGAAGAAACTGTCCATCAGCTCTTTCACCAAAAAAAAAACCCTTCACACCGCATTTGGAACCAAATAAAGCATTAATATGTTCATCTGTGCAAAAATGTTCTTCTAACTGCTACCTGAGGCGTCCATTTAGCGGATTCTCCTAGTGCGAACACATTGACATTGTTGAGGTTAACGGGCCAGTGATTAACAATAAGCATTCCTAGATGAAACATGTCTCAAAAGCCTCATCGTTTCCACCTTTGCCTAGAACACTTGCTACGGAAGCTGTTGGCCGTAGCTGGGTGATTATCTATAATTCAAACAATTTAATCAGACTAGAGCTGGAAGGGACCGTGGAGATCTTCTAGTCCAGCCCCCTGCTCAAGCAAGAGACCCTATGCCATTTCAGACACAGGGGGGCTGTGCAGTCTCTTGTTAAAAACAGTGATGGAGCACTTATGATTTCTGGAGGCAAGCTGTTCCACTGATTAATTGTCCTCACTGTCAGGAAGTTTCTCCTTAATTCCAGCTTGGTTCTCTCTTTGGTTAATTTCCATTCATTGCTTCTTGTCTTGCCTGCTGGTGCTTTGGAAAATAGGTTGATCCCCTCTTCTTTATGGCAGCACCTCAAGTATCGGAATGCTGCCGAGGTGGCGCAGTGGTTAAATGCAGCACTGCAGGCTACTTCAGCTGACTGCAGTTCTGCAGTTCGGCTGTTCAAATCTCACCGGCTCAAGGTTGACTCAGCCTTCCATCCTTCCGAGGTGGGTAAAATGAGGACCCGGATTGTTGTTGGGGGCGATATGCCGACTCTGTAAACCGCTTAGAGAGGGCTGAAAGCCCTATGAAGCAGTATATAAGTCTAACTGCTATTGCTATTGCTATTGCTATCTTGTCCCCTCTAAGTCCTCTTTTTCTCAAGACTAGCCAAACCCAGTTCCTGCAACCGTTCTTTGTATGTTTTAGTTTCCAGGCGTTTCATCATCTTATTTGCTCTTCTCTGCACTTTTTCCAAAGTCTCAACATCCATTTTTGTAAGTGGGGCGGCCAAAACTGGATGCAGTATTCCAGATGTGGCAGTACTAAGGTTTTACAAAGAGGTACTGGTATTTCACATGATTTTGATTCCGTGCCTCTATTCATGCAAACAAGGGTTGTATTATGTCACGTGGTCCTGTAGGAAATTAGCACCCAGCCCTCTCCTAGTAGAATGAGATATTTTATGAAATATTTAAAAAGGCAGGATATTATATTTCCCTGGATGAGAAAAGGAGAAACAGACTCACTTATAATAGCCCCCAACGTCCTCAATAGCCCACAGCAGAGGTCAGCACTGAAGAGATAAAGAGATGGCTAGGTCTATTCATAAGCAAATGCCCTCCCCCCCAAGATTCAACAAAGGTAGGATTAGCCCTCTACCCATCTAGCAACAAAACTAACCACATGGCACCTGGGGAGATTACATCACCCAGCAAGATTCAACCAAGCTTGGGACTCAAGGCACTACAAAGTTACCCCTGCATGGCTCAATGGAAGTTTGACAACCAATCAGAATACATTCCTTACACAGGAACAGGAAGCTCAAAGGTGGGACCCAAGAGAGGGTATAAGTCTCTCTCTCTCGCTCCCACCTATGTGCCCGTTTTTTGCCAGGACTTCAAGCCATGTGGTCCTGTCCACCATTAAAACCATCTTTCCAAGCAGCCTCCATGTTTCCGGTGTCTTTTTCCCCACTTGGAGCCGAACCCAGAAGGACATTTCTTCCTTTTTTGCAACCTTCTGAAAAGCAAAGCCAAGGGGGGAAAGCCAGATTCACTTAACAACCGTGTTACTCAGTTAACGTCGGCCATGATTCACTTAACAACTGTGTTACTCACTTAGCATCGGCAGTGATTCGCTTAAGAAGCGCAGCAAGGAAAGCCGTAAAATGGGGCAAAACTCACTTCACAAATTTCTCACTTAGCAGCATTAAAATGTTGGGCTCCCTTATGGTCGTAAGTCGAGGGCTATCTGTATTCCAAAGGTATATGGGGTTCAGGGGTGAAATGCTACCAGTTCTGGATGATTCTCCCGAACCGGTAGTAAAAAATACTAAGAAAAGTAAAAAAAAAAAAAATTCCGACGATCGCACGTCGCACAGCTAAAAAGGGGGGTGGGGGGGCACCTCCGTTTTTGAGGTCTGCTAGGCCAAAAACAGAGGGGGGTGGGGTGCTGAGAAAGAAAGAAGGAGAGAGAGAGAGAGAGAGAGAGAGAGAGAGAGAGAAGGGAGAAAGAAAGAAATGAGAAATAAATAAATAAGAAAGAAAGAGAAAGAAAGAAGGGGGAAAGAAAGAAATGAGAAATAAATAAGAAAGAAAGAGAAAGAAAGAAAGAAAGAAAGAAAGAAAGAAAGAAAGAAGGGAGAAAGAAAGAAATGAGAAATAAATAAAGAAAGAAAGAAAGAAAGAAGGGAGAAAGAAAGAAATGAGAAATAAATAAATAAGAAAGAAAGAAAGAAAGAAAGAAAGGAGGGAGGGAGAAAAAGAAATGAGAAATAAATAAATAAGAAAGAAAGAAAGAAAGAAGGGAGAAAGAAAGAAAGAGAAAGAAAGAAAGAAAGAAAGAAAGAAAGGAGAAAGAAAGAAAGAAAGAAAGAAAGAAAGAAAGAAGGGAGGAAGAAAGAAGGGAGAAAGAAAGAGAAAGAAAGAAAGAAAGAAAGAAAGAAAGAAAGAAAGAAAGAGGAAAAGGAGAGGGAGTAAGGACTCCAAACCTGGCACTAGATGCAGCTTCAGAGGATAATCCAGGGCTGGAAGGGACCTGGAGGTCATCTAGTCCAACCCTGCTCCAGCAGGACATTGTTGAAGGGAGTTTCTGTCTTTTGATCCCCCAATGACATGACAACATAATCACATGACCCCACCAAGCCACGCCCACAGAACCGGTGGTTAAAATAAAAAAAGAAGATTTCCCCACTGGTGGAGTTACTCCAAGTTAGCCCTATCAGGCTCCGTCCATTATACGTTACCTTGAAAAACTCTCTGTGTTTATTAAAAGAACAGAGTAATTGGGCAGAAAGTGATTTTTCTTCCTTTTCTTTTAAATAGGAGAACTCCCTGGTATATTCTAGGTTAATGGCACTGTGTACATTTATAACAAGAGAAATGATAGATCCTAGATAACTTCCTCTCATGTAATAGCGACAATGTTCAAATATTTTATAAAACATGTCCCTACACAGTTTGCACTGGGTATTCTTAATCTAGTAATATAATCACGAGCTATTAAAATGAATGATTGTGCGCAGGAAAGCAAGGAAGGAAGAGAAATTAGATTCTCTACAGCCTGAATACATACTGGCTAGTCAGGGGTGGGTTTCAACCGGTTCGCGGCAGTCCCCGCAAACCGGTTGGTCGGCGAACCCGGAAGTAAGTAACTTCCAGGAACGGCGAAGGGCCCACCCGCCCGCCCGCGTTCCTTACCCGGTTTTGATGAGTTCTGCGCTTCCACGCATGCGCAGGACACATACAGCGCCTGCGTGATCCTCCAGGAGCAGCTGGAGCATCGCACAGACGCTAGTACGCATGTGTGCACTGCGCGCGTGCACGAGGACGCTGCCGGCCCCGTTCCAACCGAACCGGTTGGAACGGGGCGAGAAACCCACCCCTGCGGCTAGTCCTCGAAGCACGGCCGTAACTGAGCCCAGCATTTCCGTTGTTAAGCGAGGTAGTTGTTAAGGGAATCACTGCAATTGTTAAGTTAGTAATGTGGTTGCTAAGTGAAGCATCTGACTTCCCCGTTGTCAGAAGGTCGCAAAAGGGTCACAACATGACCCCGGGACACTGCAACCGTCATAAGTATGAGTCAGTTGCCAAGCATCTGAATTTTGATCATGTGACCATTTTGGAGGCTGCAATAGCCGTAACTGCGAAACATGGTCATAAGTCCATAAGTCCATGAGCCAAGGTGGCGCAGTGGTTAAATGCAGCACTGCAGGCTGACTGCTAGATCAGCAGTTCAGCGGTTCAAATCTCACCGGCTCAGGGTTGACTCAGCCTTCCATCCTTCCGAGGTGGGTAAAATGAGGACCCGGATTGTTGTTGGGGGCAATATGCTGACTCTGTAAACCGCTTAGAGAGGGCTGAAAGCTCTATGAAGCGGTATATAAGTCTACTGTTATTGCTATTGCTATTTTTTTCAGTGCCGTTGTACTTTTGGTCACTAAACAAACTACGTGTATAACAGGAGAAACATAAGTTTTTGCAGATTAAGAGATTAACAGGGTTGGAAGGGACCATGTAGGTCATCTAGTCCAACCCCCTAGGATGTTCCTAGATAACATCCTTTCTAATGAGAGAGTTATGAACTATTTCATGGCATAATTTTACACTTTTAAACTAGTAATTTACATTTTTAAACTAATAATATAAATACCGAGCCACTAAAATGAACGATTGTGCCAGGGAAATGAAGTAAGAAAGAAATGCGTGCTTAGAAACTGAACACATTGTCCCATCAGTTAACAGTAGGGATGAAATGGGAAGGCAATAGCAATATTCACTATCTTGTATCCGGTTTCCTAATAAATCCACAGTAAGATTGATTGATTGATTAGATTAGATTTTTATCCAATCTTTATAAATAGCTCAAGAAGGAAACATACCTAAAATTTCTCCTCCTGTTGCCATGACAACCCTATGGGGTGCGTTGGGCTGAGAGAGTGTGACTAGACCAAAGTCACCCAGTTAGTTTTCATGGCTAAGGCAGGACTAGAACTCACTGGCTCCTGGTGATTGGCCCAAAGTCACCCAGCCAGCTTTCTTTGTTTAAGGTAAGACTACAACTCACCATCTCCTGGTGATTGGTCCAAAGTTACCCATATTCCATGGCTAAGGCGGGACTAGAATTCCTAGCCTCCTGGTGATTGGTCCAAAGTTACCCATATTCCATGGCTAAGGCGGGACTAGAATTCCTAGCCTCCTGGTGATTGGCCCAAAGTTACCCATATTCCATGGCTAAGGCGGGACTAGAATTCCTAGTCTCCTGGTGATTGGCCCAAAGTTACCCAAACAGCTTTCATGGCTAAGGCAGGACTAGAACTCACAGACTCCTGGTGATTGACTCAAAGTTACCCATCCAGTTTTCATGCTTAAGGCAGTTCTAAAACTCACTGCCTCCTGGTGATTGGCCCAAAGTTACTAAGACAGATTTCATGGCTAAAATGCGACTAGAACTCACAGTCTCCTGGTGATTGTCTCAATTACCAAGTCAGATTTCATGGCTAAGGTGGGACTAGAACTCACAGTCTCCTGGTGATTGTCTCAATTACCAAGACAGATTTCATGGCTAAGGTGGGACTAGAACTCACTGCCTCCTGGTGATTGGCCCAAAGTTACCCAGCCAGTTCTCATGCTTAAGGCAGGACTACAACTCACTCACTGCCTTCTGGGGATTGGCCCAAAGTCACCCAGCTGCTTTGCATGCCTAAGGTGGTACTAGAACTCCCAGTCTCCTGGTTTCTAGGCCAGAACTTTAACCACGAGGCCAGACTGGCTCATGACATCATCACGCTACTAACACAAATGAAGTATGTGGTTCATGTTATACCATAGACGTCATTGGAGGTGATGTCTTCACGGAAATGATGTCACTTGCCTCTCTCTGGTTGGAGTGCAGCATGTCTGGTTTGATGGGGCACTATGTATATTTCATCAGCCAAATTGCCTCGTGGATCATTTGTATTCTTCCCTTCCTAAAAGTCAGTTAATTTTTACAGGCTCATGATGATGTCCTAAGGGATGTGGCTAATTGAACTGCTGGTTAATAATTAAGGGTGTTTTAGTTATTCATTGTTTTATGAAGGAAGTCCACGGACTCAGTAATATAAACAGAAGAACTCCAAGAAATTCGGGATAATTGATGTTGTCGCTGCCTCGATCCAACTGGACAGTGGAGCCATTGGGAGAGCAGTGAGATTAAAAAACACACACACACACAATCACAACTCTGCTTTCTTTCCTCCAGCAAAGTTTTGATCGGTGATGTTACCACACTTGAGGTGGAAGGAAGGAGAGAAAAGAAAGGTTAAAATCAGCGGTGGGATTCTCTTAGGTTTACCACTGGTTCTGTGAGTGTGTGCGCGCCTTCGGTGTATGTGTGTGTGGCCTTCCGCGTGTGCGCTTTGCTCTTGCATGTGGTATGCATGCATGCACGCTGTGTCGAAGGCGGAGCTACCTAGGACGTTTTGGAGCCGGGATGGGTGGGCGGGGCCACCTGCAATTTCAGTTTGGGTGATTTGGGAGTAAGGCTTGGAGATGATTGGCCCCTCCCATAAGACAAAAAGGAGGAGCCAAGGCACACGAGCCTTTGCAGGAAGCAACTTTGTTCATACTGGTCAGTTTAAAGTCTGAAGCTCCATTTTGACTCTGTGCTCCCTGTGGCCTTGCAAAGCTAATCGCCAATTAGGTCTTTGGCAGCATTTCAAGGCAGAAAAAGGTGGGTTCTTCTTATCAGCCTTATCCCGAAAGACTTTGGCAGACTTCGGTCAGACTCTTTACAAACTATTTGTGACTCATTACAGACTGTGAATGAACATAATTCACAGCCGTTGAAATAAAAAGAGGGTTTTGGGGACTAAGCGTGTGCTTTTTACTGTCTCAGGAAGCCTAGTCAGAACACTCCCTACATACCTCTCTTCCTTCTACCAGTGATGTTACCTAGTTTGGTAATGAAACATCTGCAAGAAAACCACTATGTTCACAGAGAACCAAGGGTCCTATAGTCCTCCTCCTTTCTACACACCTCTCTTCCTTCTACGATGGATGTTACCTAGTTGGGTAAAGAAACATCTGCAAGAAAACAGCCATGTTCAGAGTGCGCCAAGGACCCCTCTTTTCACTTCTATATAAGAGGTGCATTGCATTGTAAATCTGTGGATTTAGGCAAATTCAGGAATTTCCCTCTGAGGAAGGAAAGGTAGGAAGAGGACAGGAGAAGAGAGGAAAGAAGAGGGAAAGGAGAAAGGAGAGGAAGACACGGAGGGGAAGTAAAGAGTAGGAGAGAGGGCAGGAAGGGGAAGAAGAGTGGAGGAGTGGGGGAGAGGAAGGGGGAGAAGAAAAAGGAGAGGAGGAAAGAAGAAAGTAGAGAAGAAGGGAGGGAAGGAGAAAAGGGAAAGGAAGGAAGAGTAGGGCTGTGATAAGACAAGATGGATGTATGGGATAGCAGGCAGAACAGTCCCGATTGTATATTTAAATCTTCAGATGGAGAAAAGAATTGTTATAAATGTTAAAAGATATCCACCCAATATTAATAACAACTTTGGGAATGTATATTTGTAAAATGTCAGAATAAAAACGGTGACTATGCAACTGAATTCCCATCTTTTTTTTAAACATATATCCCACGCGCGGCATATATTTTTTTAAAAAGAGAGTCATTGGTGATGCAGTTGTGACCACCCTCCTTGATTATTTCTGATGGCTTTCCAAGCATGGATCCTTCTCGGCAAATTCTATGCTCCTGCATGTTGATCCTACCAATCTCTGGTTTAATAGATGTTTTTGAAGAGACTGTTCTTGTCTATCAAGATGCCAGACCACAAAGGTTTACAACGTTTGATGAAAATCTTCGGCTGAAGTTTGACAGCCATTGTTGCAGTAGGATAATTTCAGCCTTTTCATTTCTCCACTTTTATTTTTGCTTCTTTCCCACGTCAACAAAAGATGCATTTTCAAAAGCTCGCGTAAAAAAAATATATCGAAACGATACTTTTCATCCTCATTTCTCTCATTTTAGACGCTTGTTGCAAAAAACACCTTCTATCCGTTGTTTGCACATTGATATGTGGCTGCACAATTTTCTGTGCCGGATTGAACAAATTTCACGATATAATTCCATTGCAACAAAATGATCAAAATGTAAAAAGCATAAGAATGTTATTTATGTATTTTTTTTTACAGCTAGTCCTCAACTTACAGCAGTTCATTCGGTGACCGCTCGAAGTTAACAACGGCACTGAAAAAAGCGACACGCCTGTTTTTCACATTTACTGATCAAAATTCAGGCGCTTGGCAATGGACTCATATTTATGACGGTTACAGTTCCTGTGGTCATGTGATTCCCCTGTTGTAAGCTTCTGACAAGCCAAGCCAATGGGGAAGCAGATTCACTTAACAACCTGTCGTGGCCTGCCAGCGGAGTGTCGGATGCAGAGAGGGGGCCAGGGCAGTCTAACAGTTATCAGCTGCCTTCAGAGTCAGACATCAGTGAGGCAGAAGAACAGCTGGAGCCTGTTCCTAGTGTGCGTATGCGCAGAGTTGCCAGACGAAGGGAAGAGCTAAAGAATAGGGGTCGACTTGGGAGTAAGGCCACAGGTGGACGGTGAATGGCCCCTCCCAGAGGAAATAAAAGAGGAGCGAAAGGGGAGTGGAGTTTGCAGGAGACATTCACTTAATTGGTTCATGGCTCTCTGAGACTCCTTGCCACATTTTGCAGAGATCAGCCTGGCAGCTCTCCAAGCCAGATAAGGTCTGTGACTGTAAATCCTCCCTCGAAAGACTTTGCTGGATGTGAATGAGCAGAATTCACAGTCAATTAATAAAAGGGTTTTTTGTCGGGACAAGGAGTTTGCTTCATGCTCTCGGGAAGCCTCGGTCGGAGTATTACCAAGCCTGCTGTTCACAGAGAAGAAGCGGAAGCATACAGAGAGAGGCTCAAATCATCAATATCTAGACAACACTCTCTCTATGGCCTACAACCAGCTCCGCAGAGATTAAGGTCTAGGAAAAACATCCTTAGTTCGACGGAAGGCTTTGAAGAATTTGGAAGCAGAGTGGACCTATGGAAAGCTACAAAGAGCCAACTCTGCATGGAACCAACGGAGGAGGAGGCACCTGGGTCTGAGGAAAGCTGGGAAGTACAGAAACCACAAGGCCCTCACTTGACACAACCCACACCTGACCCATCACTTGACGTGACCCTTACCTGATGTGATCTCCCCATCACAAGACTTACTGACCACATGAAGCCCTTGGATCAGGGATGTCAAACTCAATTTCATTGAGGGCCACATCAGGGTTGCGTTTTACCATGGGTGCCGGGATGGGCATGGCCCAGCGCGACGTCACTCGTGTTGGGGGCACCTGTGGTGGCCAGAATGCTTTGCCAGTGAAAACAGGCTCCCAAGCTCCAATTTAGGCTGCGATGGACTCCTGCAGCCCTCTGCCAGTGAAAATGGAGTTGGGATTGCCACTCGCGGCCCTCGCGAGCTCCATTTTTTAGCCGCAACAGCTCCATTTTTGCTGGGAGAGACACTGCAGGCCTACCAGTTCAAAGTGGTTCAGCCGAGTAGGTAGTAACTTGGCCTGCTACGCCCCCAAAACTATTCTATAGAGCCGAGGTGGCGCAGTGGTTAAATGCAGCACTGCAGGCTACTTCAGCTGACTGCAGTTCTGCAGTTCAGCTGTTCAAATCTCACCGGCTCAAGGTTGACTCAGCCTTCCATCCTTCCGAGGTGGGTAAAATGAGGACCTAGATTGTTGTTGGGGGCAATATGCTGACTCTGTAAACCACTTAGAGAGGGCTGAAAGTCCTATGAAGCGGTATATAAGTCTAACTGCTAACTGCTATTCTCTTGGTGGCACTGTAGGTGGCGCCATCTTGGGTTTATTTTTTAGTACTGCATATGCGCGTGTCCCTGAGCGAACTTGCTGTAGCAGCAACCGGAACTCACCCCTGCTGCAGGCCTGTCCTTAGCTGTTTCCAAGATGTTAGGAATATAAAACACACTGATATAAGATATCTGAATGTAAGGCAAAGTGTGAATAGTAAATTAGTTTCACTGGAGTACTGCATGTCTGAAGATAGCATCGCAGATCATTTTACTAAGGCCCAAGGTAATGTGAAGCATAAATGTTGTTGTGAGGAATACGGATTAAAAGGGTAAGATTTATATATTGTCCTACCCAAAGGGGAGAATGTTAGGAATATTATCTAACGGTTGGGTTGGCAATATATAAATCATATAGCAATGCTATACCTGTTTCTTTAAATCATACTGTAAAATGTGATTGGTTGCTGTTTTCCTCAATCGGCCATAAGAGGGAGCCAGAACGACTGTTAGTTCTCTGTTCGTTAGATGCTGGGCTGATCTGATCTGAGTGTTTTGGAAGCTGGCTGTTAGAAAGTGCCGTGAGCTATTGTAAGTTTTGCAAATGTTAGCAAACTTTGAGTACTGAACTGATTATATGATACTGGACTATGTTATTTGGATTATCCCTTAACTGAAAGACATTGATGACCGACTGTTTTATCCGTGTATGACTTGGACTGTTTGATGGACTCTGATACCTCTATTTCCATGAAAGTAGAAGCCTATTTAAACTGCAGTGTCTCTCTATGCTGGTTTGTGTGTTCTCCAACACAACTCTCACAAACGCTTCTCTGAACATACTCGCTCTCCCAACGGGGAGTTTACCTAACACAGGGCAACCCCATGGGCCAGATCTTAGCACCCCAAAGGCTGGATCTGGCCCCCAGACCTTGAGTTTGATACCCCTACCTTAGAACCAGAAGAAAACCAACACTGACATCTCCTAAATTCTGTTGAAGATGTTACCCAACCAGGTAACAAAACTTTCAGAAACCAGCCTACAAACTCGGACCTCCAACCTTATCCTACATCTGACCTTCTGCCCTCGCTAATACCAGTTCAGCTGAATCGGGCCGAACCGGGAGCAACCCACTTCTGGCTGAAAGTCACACAACCAGCTTTCATGACTAAGATGGGAACTAGAATTCATTGTCTCCTGGTTTCTAGGCCAGCATCAGACAGAGAATTAGGAACTTCGAAGAATGAAGACTGCTGAGTCACTCTATGTCTGAAAATGCAGCCTGACATCTTAAAAAGATTTATAGATCTTTCTTATGAACTGTCACTTTTCAACTTGACACGTACAGTAACTCTGTCCTCTTCCTTATAGCGCACAAGGCAAGTTATTAACCGTTATGAGCTGTGGCAGGACAAATGTTCCATGCTTGTCATTTCGTGTCAGCTCTCATCGCAACAAAGATGGCACTCAAATGTAATCAGATCAAATCTAGGTATATTTCTCGAAATTTACTTAACCGTTTCCAGAGGAGGCAGAAAACTTACTTCTTCTGCTTTTAATTTCTGTAGCATAGAGTATTTGTTTTAAAATGTCCTTCTCCTGGTAATTTTTTTTTTTAAAAAAAACATTGGATTATAATGTCTATAACTATCCCAATTGTTGTAGAAAAGAAAACAATAAAAGACCATTATAGAGAAGCTAATAGGGTGTGAGTAAACTGTAAAACAATGTATTATCTGCCAAGAAAATTGTACGCTCAAGAGCTCATATGGCGCACAATCTAGAGATGTGCAAGGAACTAGTATTTCAGTAACAGGAGGTTAAGAGATATTGAAAAAGATAATATACACATTTTCTCTCCTCTCCCTCTTTGTCTCTCTCTCTCTCTCTCTCTCGTACACACAGGTTTTAACCTGAAGACTAAAATGACTTTTTCAGATCTAAGGAGAGTGTTATATTCTTCGCACAAACCACTTATATAAATCAAAGGAGGAATTTGTATGGTGAGAGAACATAACCCATCAAATCGCATATCTGGAATATTTGTCTCTGTGTCTGTGTCATCGGAAAGACTGAATTTTCTTTATCCTGAAAGAATTAAAATTAATGGCACCGTGAAATCAGTCAACGTCTTCATTTTTCCTTCCATCTTGCCTTATTTATTTTCTTTCTTTTTTTTTAAAAAAAGGAACCTTTTTCATGTCATGTTTCTGCACACAAGCAGGTTAATTAATCAACTTACTTCAACCAGGTTAATTTTAAAGATTAACATTTCATGGAAACCGCAATTTCTGCTGCTGGTTCTGCATCTCCATATTATTTCTCTTGCCTTTGCTGCTTGTTCAGAGGCATCGTTTATTTCTCTTCACTGAAATTTTAGGATTTTGCAACAGAATTAAAATGGCAGAGGGATAACAGGGAAGAGGGAATAAATATATATCCCATGTCAAAAGCTATGTTATATATAAACTAAAGCTCTGTAAATGTGTTTTTTTTCCCTTCCACATCAGTGGTGGGTTCCGGATCCCATTGCAACTGGTACTCTGCAATGGGGCCGAGTGTCCACCACGGGCATGCGCTTTACGCATGCATACGCACCCACTGCCTGCGATGCGGGAGTGGGGTTTGCTCTCTGTTTATATGCAGGTGCTTTCCCCTGCCTTTGTTGGTAGGAATGTTTAATGTTCAGCTGTTTGTCTCAGTTATTGGTTCCGCAGAGATTAACTACCAAGAACACTCTTGCCAACTCGGATAGGACAAGCCCCTTTGTGTATAAAAGGGAGAACTAAGCCCTCTCCCTTCTAACACTGATGATGTTACCTAGTTGGGTCATGAGACATCTACAAGAAAACCACCAAGCTCAGAGAGCACCAAGGATCCTACAGTCCTCCTCCTCCTCCTCCTCCTCAACCCTAACTCCTTCTAGCACTGACAAGGTTACATAACTGGCTAATGAAACATCTGCAAGAAAACCACCAAGCTCAGAGACCACTAAGATCCTACACTCCTCCTCCTCCTCCTCCTCCTCCTCCTCCTCCTCCTCCTCCTCCTCCTCCTCCTCCTCCTCCTCAACCCTAACTCCTTCTAGCACTGACAAGGTTAAATAACTGGCTAATGAAACATCTGCAAGAAAGCCACCAAGCTCAGAAAGCACTAAGGATCCTACAGTCATCATCATCCTTCTCCTCCTCCTCTTCCTCCTCCTCTTCCTCCTCCTCTTCCTCCTCCTCCTCCTCCTCAACCCTAACTCCTTCTAGCACTGACGAGGTTACATACCTGGCTAATGAAACATCTGCAAGAAAGCCACCAAGTTCAGAGAGCACCAAGGACTCTCATTTCAACTCTGAGCTACATTTACCGGTATTCTTTTTTTGATATAAGGTGACAGCTCTAATCAGACAATCAAAATCCCCCTTTTTCCTTTATCATCAAAAGGTGCTGAGGAATCAGTCTTTTTGGAGCTCTAGCTATGGGCCAATTTAACTTAAAAAAATACAAAAAAGGGATGAATTGTATTGATGCAATGACTATCTTTAGTCTTTTAAATCTTGCCCTGAAGCTATCTCTTCGTGAATTCCTTACAAGTTCACCCCGTTGATAAATTCCTTGCAAGTTGCTCGAACTCTTCAAACAGTTTTAAGTGTGAAAAATCTCAGAAAAATAAATATTTTTAATGCAACGCTCGGCGAGACAGTATTGTTCCTCCCCCTCTCCTCTCACAAGGTTCAACTCCAGAGAAAGTGTGAAGACATCACAAACTGTGCAATTTATACAGCTAGACAATCATTCCAATCGCTGGGAGAGGAAAGCGTTCACAGTTTTAAGACCATCTCAGCAGAAACAGCCTGTTACGGAGTTATGAGAAAGTACACTAACACTTTTTCAAATATTTAAGTGGTCCTTAGGGAGGGAAAAAAATAGGGAATTATTTTTTTAACATTGGCAAAGAAAAAGGACAAAGGAATGAAGAGTGGAATTAAGGCTGACATAAAGTGCAATTGAAAACATTGTACCGCAGTCTCTTATGTGCAATTCAAAAAGAAGTCAGTAAAAAAAAACACTTTAGCAGTCTCTCCTTTTTTATTCTCAAAGGTGGCAGGGATGAAAGTGGATGAAACACAGGCCATTTATTAGGAGCTGAAATCCATTCCAAGGTTCAGCCTTGTTTATCTTCTTGCAGTGGATAGTGGAGAGCTGATAATATATATATTAAACTAGGAATAGGAATACCGAGGCGTCACCTTTCCCTTTGGGGGGGAAGAAGATTTAGAATGGAATATTACAGATAAATATTTATTGTATTTTATTACAATAAAGGAAGATAACTCTAACAAATTGCTATGACAGATACAAAAAGATTTGGATAATTGGACTACACTACAGATAGCACAAATTGGCAGAATCTCAACGATTAAAATGAATGTACTACCCAAACTACTTTATCTTTTTCAAACAAAACTGATTAAATTAGAGAATTTTTCTTTTTGTACAACTAAATAAAATGGGATCCAAATTTATCTGGTCAGGGGAAAAACCGTGTATTAAATACAAACTTCTACAAGATAGTAGAAACAAAGGGAGCTTTGGTCTCCCAGATTGGGAGTTTTATTATCAGGTGGCAGCCCTAACATGGCTAAAGGACTGGATTAAAAAATAAAAGAATCCTTATGCTAGAAGGCCACGATCTCCAACTAGGCTGGCACGGCTTCCTCTGGGAGGGAAAGAATAAATCTCATTCCGACTTCCAGAGACATATAGTAAGGGATGTCCTATTTAGGGTCTGGGGGGGAAAAAAAACACTATCTGAAAATCCCAATCTGGCTATCAATGATAGAGACAATGGCATATCCAAATACTATAGATCTCAGTAAAATGGTAAGATATGCAGAGCTCTTGGATGAAAAGGGAGAATCAAAATCAGTACAAGATCTGAAAACACAAGGAATAAATATGGAATGGTGGCCCTATCTACAAATTAAAACAAGATTTAAAAAAGATAAGGAACAATACGGAATACACGAGAAACAAATGGAGTTATATAAAATATTATTAGGAAAGGAAGGAAAAATGATCACTAGATTATATAATTTTCTTTTAAAATATAAAATGGAGGTATAGTATAGTATAGTATAGTATAGTATAGTATAGTATAGTATAGTATAGTATAGTATAGTATAGTATAGTATAGTATAGTATAGTATAAGTTTATTTATAGGCCGCCCTTTTCCCTGAGGGGACTCAGGGCGGCTTACAACTTATATAGGAGGAGATACATACAATGATGTATAGAACAATATATAATTAAAAAATAGAGCAACATTCATCATTCGGGTGGGGACGGATTATAATCTTTAACCCCAGGCCTGATGGGATAGCCAGATCTTGAGGGCTGTGTGGAAGGTCTGGAGGGTGGTGAGGGTGCGAATCTCCACGGGGAGATCGTTCCAAAGGGTCGGAGCTACTACTGAAAAGGCTCTCCTCCGTGTAGTTGCCAGTCGACACTGACTGGCAGATGGAACTCGGAGAGGCCCAATCTGTGAGATCTGATAGGTCGCGATAGATGGTAAAGGAGGCAATGATTAGCTGGGGAAGAAATTTTGGCCATAATATAGAGTTAGAAAAATGAGATAAACTATGGGAAAGAAATTATAAATTTACGACGGCAGTAGCTTACAAAGAAAATATCTATAAAATGTTTTATAAATGGCATTTGCCACCAGCGAGATTGGCCAAAATGAACCCAAATTTATCCCCCAAATGTTGGAGATGCAGCTGCCAGCCTGGAACATTCTATCATATGTGGTGGACATGCCCATTCACAAGGAAGTACTGGTGCAAAATTCGGAAATGGTTGGAAGAAATTACTGAGTGAAAAATAGAAACCAGAAGCATTCTTATTAGGACTACTAGATCAAAAAATGGATAAACAATCTCAATACATAATCATACACATACCCACTGCAGCCAGAATTGCTTTTACACAAAACTGGGAAAAAAATAAATACACCCTCAGATGAAACTACAATCAGGAAAATACTCGAATGCACAGAAATGGATAAAATGACAATAGAACTAAAAGAAGAAGAATCGGACTTCTATAAAGTATGGAATAAAATGTACGAGTGGCTAGAAATCAGAAGCAGAAAAGCAGAAAATAGGGAATATAAATATATGGTGATACAAATAATGAATATTATTGAAAGTGTTAATACTACGTTTGCTACATTACAGGAAAAGGCCAAAGCAACAGGAAGACAATGCAGAAGGGAGAATTATAAAAGCTACGCAGGAAAGCCGATATAGAAAGCTGTAAAATCACTGTATATTGTTATGTATATTTTGTGTTTTTGTTTTTTTCTTGTTGTGTCTTCTTTAGCAATAGCAGTTAGCAGTTAGACTTATATACCGCTTCATAGGGCTTCCAGCCCTCTCTAAGCGGTTTACAGAGTCAGCATATCGCCCCCAACAACAATCCAGGTCCTCATTTTACCCACCTCGGAAGGATGGAAGGCTGAGTCAACCTTTACTGTTTTAAAAGATTAAAACGTTCAATTAAAAATATATTTTTTAAAAAAAGATTTAGAATGGAATAGGATAGGATAGGAAAAATAGAATAGGATAGAATAGAGAATAGAATAGAGAGTAGAGTAGAATAGAATAGAATGGAATAGAATGCAATGCAGAATAGAATAGAGAGCAGAGCAGAGCAGAACAGAACAGAGAATAGAATAGCATAGACTACAACACCACACAACACAATACAGAATAGAAGAGAAGAGAGAGCAGAACAGAATAGAATAATTTGGCCAGGTATGATTAGAAACACGGAATTTGTCTCTGGTTCAGAAGCTTTCAGTGTACATGCAAATTAGTAGAATAATGATAATCAACACCATCAAAATACCAATAAGAGATGGAAGGAAAGAAAGTAATAAGGATTCCTGCCAGAACCGATGAATTGTGGAAATGGGATCCTTGACACTCTCTGTACTTGGTTGTGTTTTTGTGCAAACGTTTTGTTACCTGCCTAAGAAACATCATCAACACTCCCTTCCAGCACTGATGATGTTACTTAGTTGGGTAATAAAACATCTGCAGGAAAACAACCAAACTGAGAGCGCGCCAAGGACCCCACAGATGTGATCTCAATTTTGTCTACCTCTCTCGAGTGGTGCCCTTGAATTCATTGCTCCTTTTCAGTTAGGGGTTTCTACATTATAGGAATTTTTAAAAAGGACTAAATGGAAGTTGCGTTGTCTAGACAGAGATCAAGGCAAACTTGGGCAGAGCCCTAAAATAAAATGCAAACTAGTAATTCCTTTTCCTTCCATTTCTGAATGGTGGCAATTAGTATAACGGTTCTACTGCAGAGGTCAGCAACTGTGCGCCCTCCCCAATCCTCGGATTTCACTCCGTAGCAGACCTCGCTGGCACTGCCAGTCTCAAGGGACTCTGCACATTTTGGTTAATTATCTGGAGGCTATGATTTTGCCTGTGCTGTCCTATCTTCACGTTCAACTAGATCAGTTAGAAAGGCAGAAGCGACATCAGAATAACAAGAGACATTTCTTCTTTAGCATTTGCCTTGGTTAGTTTGCCTGTAAACAGCTTAGTAGATTCTGGGAGCTAGTCAGTGTGAAAGCAGGGTCACAAAGGATGACCAAGATCTGTATTGTATGAATGGGGCCCTAAATGATGACTTCTTAACAGAAAGTCTTTTTGGTCACCACAATCTTAAAAAAGATGTGGAGACTCTAGAAAGAGTGCAGAGAAGAGCAACAAAGAGGATTAGGGGACTGGAGGCTAAAACATATGAAGAACGGTTGCAGGAACTGGGTAGGTCTAGTTTGATGAAAAGAAGGACCAAGGGAGACATGATAGCAGTCTTCCAATATCTCAGGGGCTGCCACAAAGAAGAGGGAGTCAAATGTGAAGTGTTGATACCACTTTATAAGGCCTTGGTAAGGCCACACTTGGAATATGGCATCCAGTTTTGGTCGCCACAATGTAGAAAAGATGTGGAGACTCTGGAAAGAGTGCAGAGAAGAGCAACAAAGATGATTAGAGCACTGGAAGCTAAAACGTATGAAGAACGGTTGCAGGAACTGGGTACGTCTAGTTTAATGAAAAGAAGGACTAGGAGAGACATGATAGCAGTCTTCCAATATCTCAGGGACTGCCACAAAGAAGAGGGAGTCAAACTATTCTCCAAGGCACCTGAGGGTAGAACAAGAAGCAATGGGTGGAAACTAATCAAGGAGAGAAGCAACCTAGAACTGAGGAGAAATTTCCTGGCAGTGAAAACAATTAACCAGTGGAACAATTAGTCTACAGAAGTTGTGAATGCTCCAACACTGGAGGCTTTTAAGAAGATGTTGGATAAACTTTTAAGCAGGGGGTTGGACTACTCCAAGGTCCCTTCCAACGCTGTTATTCTCTTCTCTTCTCTCCTCCCTCCCCTCCCCTTCTCATCTATTCCATTCCTGCTCCTGTTTCTGTTCCTCCCCACCCCACCACATTTTTCTATTCCATGTTCTATGAATAGCAGCCATTTCAGTTTCAGTGTAAAATGTGTGCCAAATTGTCGCCTAAGCTGCTGCGTGAGTCCTAGTTTTATTTTCTTTGAAGAGAAGGGATGATAATAATAATAATTTAAAAAAAAATCTCGCTCTCTTAGGAACAGGGCTCTACATTTCCAAGGGAAGAGACGGAGGGACATTCATTCCACGACACTGTGCTGATGTAGAGTAGCTTGTTCCAGGGAGTCCTTTTGCTCTTTCCAAATAATTAAAAGACCCCCCCGCCCTCTTTTTTAAAAAATTTTGATTGATTTCCATGCTAATCTCGCCCTTCTCCCTCTGTTTCCCTCAGCTCCTTTCTGTGGTCTCCTGTTTTCTAATTAGTTGCATCATTCAACAAATTGTTGGACACCTATCTACTGCTCCCTTTTCAACGTTTTTTGTGATCTTTGATTTTATATATATATATATATATATATATATATATATATATATATATATATATATATATATATATATATATATATATATATATATATATATATATATATATATATATATATAATCAAATATATTTGATAAAATATATTTATTTATCCGCACAAATACCACACAAATATAACAAAGGCAACAGTAAAAATATTGGGTTTCTTTGTGATGGACTCTTGTGACGAGCCGATTGACAGATAATGGAAGCAGTTAGCTTCCTCCCATAATTGGGGCATACCAGGGGTTGTGACACTAAATATATACCTTCTTCCCTGGCTTCAGCTGATAAGGAGGAGAGCCTGTGGCTTAATGGCTAAGATGTCTGCCTAAGATGTAATATAGCCCAGGTTGGAATCCCAGGAAGGGTATGGCTAGCTGATGAGAGCTAAATAGCTTGAAATAGATCTATACTAGTCTCCCTTTATTATCAGCACAAATAACACACACACAAACACACACACACACACACACACACACACACACACACACACACACACATAAGTAAAAATATTGGGTTTCTGTCGTGATGGACTCTTGTGACGAGCCGATTGACAGATAATGGAAGCAGTTAGTTGGGGCATAATTGGGGCATACCAGGGATTGTGACACTAAATATATACCTTCTTCCCTGGCTTCAGCTGATAAGGAGGAGAGCCTGTGGCTTAATGGCTAAGACGTCTGCCTAAGATGTAATATAGCCCAGGTTCGAATCCCAGGAAGGGTATGGCTAGCTGATGAGAGCTAAATAGCTTGAAATAGATCTATACTAGTCTCCCTTTATTTATTTATCAGCACAAATACCACACACACACACACACACACACACACACACACATCCCACATATATATATCCCACAGGGCTCTGTTGAGCAGAAGCTCAATGCTACAGGGGAAGGTCAGTTTTTCCTATTCGTTACCAGAAAACAGAAACCGAAATGTCCCTTGGAGGGGTGAGGGAACGATATGACTCACAAGCAAGACGAAAAGGGGGAGAACATTCCCGGTGGATAAGAGGAGAACAAAAGATGACTTCCCTGACATTTAAGTAAGGAGTCTGAGAAAGCGGGGAGGGAAATAGAAGGCAAGGAGCACAGAAGGGAAAGGGAAATCTGAGAGAGAAAAGTTCTCAGGTGGAAAAGGCCTCAACTCTACGCAGCTGGAGTTGAGGCCTCTCCTGTGTACCTGTGGAGAAGGAGAAACCTTCATGCCACCTTTGCCATCCATGCTACTCACCAGTGGTGGGTTTCAAAAATTGTTCGAACCTACTCTGTGGGTGTGGCCTCCTTTGTGGGAGTGGCTTGCCGCCCATGTGACCGGATGGGAGTGGCTTGTCGCCCATGTGACCGGATATGAAGATGCCGACGAGACTTGTCAGAACCACCTTAAATTACCTCCCACACAGCACTGGCCTGCATAAGAATAGGATGTAAACTTGTTTTTTAAAAGGCATCTTTGGTTTGTGTTAAAACAACTTCAACACACGCAATGTTGTGATTGCGCCACAAACTCAGTAGTCATCCTTACCTTTCACAGAGGCACTGAGTTTTATAAATAGGAGCATGATAGTGTAGAATAATCATATCCAAGGACCAGTGGTGGGTTTCAAAAAAGTTTGGAGCCTCTTCTGTAGGTGTGGCCTGCTTTCCAGGTCCACTGGGGGAACCTCTTCTAACTGGTTCGGTAGATTTGACAAACCGGTTCTACCGAATAGGTGCGAACTGGTAAGAACCCACCTCTGCTACTCACCAATCTAATCATCCCTCACCTGTTGGTGAACCCTCAAACAATAAAACACTAGATGATTTGGGCCCTTCTACCAGTGGTGAAATTCATTTTTTTTAACTGCCGGTTCTGTGGGCATAGCTTGGTGGGCGTGGTGTGTCTTGGTGGGCGTAGCAGGGGAAGGATACTGCAAAATCTCCATTCCCACCACACTCTGGGGCCAACCAGAGGTGGCATTTGGCGGTTCTCTGAACTACTCAAAATTTGCGCTACTGGTTCGCCGAACTAGTCAAAATTTCCCCTGCTGGTTCTCCAGAATCTGCTGGATTTCAGCCCTGCTTTCTACCTTTTTAAACATATGGGCTGATACTTAAGATTCACAGTGTCAACATATTACCCCCAACAATCTGGGTCCTCATTTTTACTGACCTTGGAAGGCTGAGTCAACCTTGAGCCGGTCAGGATCAAACTGCTGGCAGTGGGAAGAGAGTCTGCAATACTGTATTCTGGTTCCACCACAAAACCGCGGACGACAAAATCGCGGTCGACGAAAGCGCGCATTTGACGTCATCACAGTGCGACGAAAACATTGCGCTGTGATCGAAAAATGTAAAAATAAAGCGAAAACCTTACCCTAACCCCCCCAAACCTAACCCTAAACCTAACCCTAAACCTAACCCTTAACCTAACCCTAAATCTAACCCTAAACCTAACCGTTAACATAACGCTAAACCTAACGCTAACCCTTAACCTAACGCTAAACGTAACCCTAACGCTCTAAACCTAACCCTAACCCTTAACCTAACCCTAACCCTAACCCTAAACCTAACCCTTACCTTTATGTGAATCGGCTTGCTTTAATTTAATTTTTATTTCAATTTTAAATTTTTTTCATCGCGCTGTGATGACGTCAAATGCGTGCTTTCATCAATCGCGCTTTTGTGGACCGCGGTTTTGACGGGTCACGCTGTATTCTAACCACTGTGCCACCATGGCAATGGAATAGGAATAGGAATAGGAATAGAATAGAATAGCACTTAGACTTATATACCCCTTCATGGTGCTTTTAGAGCTCTCTCTAAGCAATTTACTGGGGGAGCACAATGCCCCCAACAATCTGGGTCCTCATTTTTACTGACCTCGGAAGGATGGAAGGCTGAGTCAATCTTGAGCCCCGTCTAGTCCATTAATTAAACAAAACAAATTACCCTTACAACTAAAAATAAGAAAATTGTCTCAATAATATAGGAATACTATATGTCAGTTGCAAAAATCTAGAACCACTAGATGGCAGCAGAGTCTGATCATTCTGTTGCTCTTTGCTGCCACCTGTTGGCCATTTGGATTTTTATTACTCTAAAATGGCGGTTCCTAGAACTACCATTAATTCTACTTGCAAGTGATTCCACAGTTTGTGAGAGAAAGGCTATTATCCTTCTCTCTTTTTAAAAAAAAATTGCTTCAGGCATAAATGGGGAAAAATACTGACATGTGCATTTTCATACAAACAATATGCACCCTTGTTTAGTCTCCATGCTTTTAATTGAACAATTCTTCAATTAAGTAGTGATTGCATTGCCTCAGGTTAGCAAATTTAGGATTGCAAAATGTAATTAACCAAAGAAAGTGCAGCGATACATTCATTCTTCCCGCTCCCAACTGTGCGTGGAATTAGGAATTTACCCAACTGTTCATCCATTCAACTTCTTTGACACTTTCATCATAACAAAGGTTAGGATAATTTATTTGTTTTTCCTTCAGCCAAAGAAAAGTGGGTTTTTTTTTTTGTATTCTAAAGACTCGACAAGTTGATGCTCTTTGCTCAGGCTTCCTTTATCTGCTTAGAAACACGGGGCAACTAGACCAAAGTGATAAAAATGTAATCACATCCAGTGTTGCCAACACAACATCTGCTGAAACTAGATCTTTTTTTTGAAAATAGCCCTGTAAAGTATTCCTTTGTGGTACCAATAGAAGAGAAAATTTGTAGCTTAGGGTTGAACTGTGGAGATTCTTGGTTCTCTCTGAGCTTAATGCTTTTCTTGCAGATGTTTCATCACCAAACTAGGTAACATCATCAGTGCTAATAGGGTAGGAGGTTTTGTTCTCATTTTATATACGAATGGCTGGCCCTGTCGATGTTGCTGGGAGCCTTCTTGGTGCCTTCTTGATTAGGCTGTTGTTTATTATTAGGTTTAGGTTAGGTTTTATTATTTATAGGCCGCCCTTTTCCCTGAGGGGACTCAGGGCGGCTTACAATATATAGGGAGGGGAGTACAAGACAGTAAGACATAAAACAATACATAAGTAAAAATAGTACACAACATTCATCATTCGGGTGGGGACGGATTACAATCTTTATCCCCAGGCCTGACGGGATAGCCAGGTCTTGAGGGCTGTGCGGAAGGTCTGGACGGTGGTGAGGGTACGAATCTCCACGGGGAGATCGTTCCAAAGGGTCGGAGCTACTACTGAAAAGGCTCTCCTCCGTGTAGTTGCCAGTCGACACTGACTGGCGGATGGAACTCGGAGGAGGCCTAATCTGTGTGATCTAATAGGTCGCAAGGAGGTAATTGGCAGGAGGCGGTCTCTCAAGTACGCAGATCCACTACCATGAAGGGCTTTATGGGTGGTAAGTAGTTATTAGCTTCTTTGAGTTAGTAGTTCCTTGATTGGGATACTAGAATAGAGTTGGATGGGACTTTGGAGGTCTTCTAGTCCAACCCCTTGCTTAGGCAGGAAACCCTACGCCACTTCAGACAAATGGTTATCCAACATCTTCTTTAAAATGTCCACTGTTGGAGCATTCACAACTTCTGGAGGCAAGCTGTTCCACTGATTAATTGTTCTCACTGTCCAAAAATTCTTCCTTAGTTCTAGATTGCTTCTCTCCTTGGCTAGTTAGCTTCTTGAATGTTGGTCTATTGTTAATCTTGATATTAATCTCTGGTCATCTGGGTGTTGAATAACAGACTAACAGAGATGGAAGGGACCTTGGAGGTCTTCTAGTCCAACCCACTGCCCAGACAGGAAACCCTGTCCCATTTCAGACAAATGGTTGTCCAATCTCTACTTTAAAACCTCCAGTGTTGGAGCACTCACGATTTCTGAAGGCAAGCCATTCCGCTGTTTAATAGTCCTCACTGTTAGGAAGTTTAGTTTGCTTCTGTGTTGCTTCTGGCCTTGATTAGTTTCCATCTATTTTTACTGAAAGATAGCTTGAGCTCCTCTTCTTTGTGATAGCCCCTCAAATATTGGGAGACTATCACATCACCCCTAGTCCAGGGGTGGTTTTCACTTATCTTCTCTACCGGTTTGCAAATGTGTGTGTGCGCACACAAGTCACTTTACTTGCACGTGTCCCATCTATGCATGCGCCCGGCCTTCCTCGCATCTGCTTTGCTCCAAAAACGTCCCTAAATAGGACAAAATAGAGCCAGGCCCACCCACGATTTCCGCTACCGGTTCGAGTGAACTGGTCCGAACCAACAGAATACCACCTGTGCCCTAGTCCTTTTTTTCATTAAACTAGGCATACCCAATTCTTGCAGCTGTTCTTTGTATGCATCTGATGGCTTGTGAGATCTTTTGGTCTTTTTCTTCCTTTTTTGGCTTTTTGGGCGTCTCTTGTGACTGGTAGGTAGAAGTTGTTTACCTCTATGTGTCTGTTGATGGCTGATTTGTTTGAGTGCCAGCTTCCAGGAATTATCTAGAGGTTTTTTTTTGTGACTTGGCTTGGTTTAGGATGCTGACAGTTTCCTAGTTGATACTATAGTTAATTGTGTCCATGACTTGTGGAAAAAAAACACCATCCTGGGCCCAACGTTCGGGAAGCCAGGCTCTGCCTGTCACAAGCCAGGACAAAGGATGAGTGATGGAGGAGTAACACCTCCTTAAAAATCCTTGGTCCAGCTGGCCCGGCTGGTAGCACCTCGCAAGGGCCCCTTTCCAGGGTTACAGGAGAAGACGGTCAATGGTCTTGAAGGTGGAAGAGGGCTCTACGCCCCAATGGCAGATAAAGCCATCTTCTAGGAGAAGGGAAACTCTGATTACACACCTCCACTGCCTAGTGGCTCTATCCATTGCTGGAAAAGGCTTCAGGAGACAATCTCAAGGCAAAATCCGGAGCCGGAGTCCCGGAAGCAGTTCATGACTGTGTACAACCAAGTTCTGGTAATTCCTGCGGCGCAGCTGGAACCAATCGTATCGGTTGTGCCGTTCCATTGGACTATTTCAGCAACACGGAGAGGGAGGATCTGCTGCTTGGGTAACAGTCTATCCTCCATATTAATCTAACCAGGCCTCATGCTCTGGAGAGGAAACTCCAGCTTTGACCTCTTTTCAGAGCATGATAACATAGTCTTTTGAGACTGAAGGATGCCAATGAGTCATGTCTTCCGACTGCTAGTTGTGGTCCATGGATACATCGTCTTTCCGTTATCTTTGGCACTGTTCAACTACAGTTCTACATAGGAAAAAAATCTCCATCAGTTCAGTGAAGTCATCCTTGAAATTTCATCCTGCGTATGTCCACCCCCCAAAATAAAATATGCTTTGGTGTCTTCAGTGGTAGCATCTGCAGAAGGAAGGAGCGTGGATAATATGGCTGTGGTTGTTTTTATACCATAGCAAGTGAGGGTAGAAAATGAGCCGAGGTGGCGCAGTGGTTAGGGTGCAGTACTGCAGGCCACTTCAGCTGACTGTTAGCTGCAGTTCAGCGGTTCAAATCTCACCGGCTCAAGGTTGACTCAGCCTTCCCTCCTTCCGAGGTGGGTGAAATGAGGACCCGGACTGTGGGGGCGATATGCTGACTCTGTAAACCGCTTAGAGAGGGCTGAAAGCCCTATGAAGCGGTATATAAGTCTAACTGCTATGGCTATTGCTAAAATGTAAGAGGAGACAATTAGCTGCAGCAGCAACTAAGGAGATAGGACTGGATGTTCAGTAGGCCATTGGTTGCCACAGCAACTTCTCTCTGTCCTACAATGCCTCTCCACTTTGAAGAGAGAAAATGCGGCACGCATGGAGTGACTTCTCCTAAATCAAGTCATGGATTTGCAGGGGGGGGGGAAATGCAGATATGGTCCCATTTTGACTCCCATTTCCCCATCTTCCAAATTCATGCAAGCAATGAACTTCCTTCTCCAAGAATCCTTGGTTTTGCCTACAGAAAGTTCTACCCCAAACTGCATTCTGTAATTTAAAAAAAAACAAAACACCCCTGCTTATCCAAAGTATGCAAGCGTATCCGTTTGAGGAAACGTGCATGGAATTGCCTACAATAAGCGAACACCTGAGCAAATGGCAAAGAGTAGGAGTATTTATTAAGCGAAATGGCATACTTATAATTTAACCAGGCATATGTTCAAATGAAGGCCTTGGAGCCTTGCTGTGAGGCTCTCTTCAGAAAAGAGCTTGCAAATTAAATTTTGAGCATGAAGGGGATGACGGGGAGAGAGGGCAGGTGAGAACAGTGAAGACAAGGTCAATAACGGTTAAATGGTTGCTAATGCAGTTTAAGCAGAAGTTCAGATGGTTCAGACTCTAGGTCAATGTTTCTCCATCCAGCAATGGAGCAAGAAATGCTCTTGCCTTGGACCTATATTATTTTACTTTGTTAAAGCTGCCTTGGTTGGTGATTTGCTTCTGGGTGCAATTCAAGGTGCTGGTTGTCACCTTGAAATCTCTTCATGGGCTTAGGACCAGATTATCAGAGGGACTGTCTCTTGCTGGTCACATCTACCAGAGGTGGTATTCAGCAGGTTCTGACCAGTACTGGAGAACCGGTAGCAGAAATTTTGAGTAGTTCAGAGAACCGGTAAATACTATACAATACAATACAATAGCAGAGTTGGAAGGGACCTTGGAGGTCTTCTAGTCCAACCCCCTGCCTAGGCAGGAAACCTTATACCGTTTCAGACAAATGGCTATCCAACATCTTCTTAAAGACTTCCAGTGTTGGGGCATTCACTGTCAGGAAATTTCCCCTTATTTCTAAGCTGCTTCTCTCCTTGATTAGTTTCCACCCATTGCTTCTTGTTCTAACCTCAGGTGCTTTGGAGAATAGCTTGACTCCCTCTTCTTTGTGGCAACCCCTGAGATATTGGAACACTGCTATCATGTCTCCCCTGGTCCTTCTTTTCATTAAAAGATACTTTTCAAAGGTAGACCCATGTAGAGCGGATTGTAGTAGTCCATTCCTAATGCTTCATATTTGCAGGAATGGAGCAGCCTTCAACTATGTGTCAGACCACGTTCTGCAACAGATATATGTGGAGTTGATAACACGTGGGGAAAACCTTTGCGTGTGACTATTTTAACTATATTCAGATAGCTCGGTGACGAGACTATGGTCATTCTTCACTGCAAACATGATTGGAAAGGTTGCCTGTATGAGAAGAAGCCTGATGGATCATCTTGTCACACGTAAAGGTAATTGGTATTTAAAAAACAAAGAGCTTCTGGAAAAAATGTTTAGTAGATAAGCAACTGATCATTCTCTTCTCTCGCCTCAGATAGAAAGCCCGTACAGAGAGTGGTGAGGACAACTGAGATGATTATAGGAAGGAGATCACTTACTCTATGCCTCTGGTGTGCAGCCATGCTGGCCACATGACTATGGAAATTGTCTTCGGACAATGCCAGGGCCCTCGGCCAAGAAACGGAGAGGAGCACGGTACCTTAGAGTCGGACATGACTGGACAAGGAAATTTTTACCTTTAAAAGGCTTTAATATTCCACTTATGAAGAGAGAAAGCAGCTTAAATGGTTTCCTATTAGGTAAGAATATCTGAAGTGAAACCTCACTCCTTCCTTGATTAAATATGATTTAGGGAGGGGAGGATCCCATTTCAAGTATCTAATTAGAAAAGAGGTAGGCGAAATGAACATACTCCAGAGTTAATCGAGAGGTAGCAAGTGAATGCTGACTCAGACTTTGCAATTCACACACTCCTTTGATGCATATAAAATGGCTACTTGCAACTCTTGTTAATTTAAAAAAAAAAAATTGCCAAGGCAGTGGAAAAATTATACCATCCTCAATATTTTATGTTTGTAATCTATGTTTTATGACAACAACTCAGTAGAGTGATGAAGTCCTGCGGGAAAAACACTTTTGCCTACAGGTAGTCCTTGACGTTCAATGGTTCATTTAGTGACTGTTTGAAGTTAGGATGACACTGAAAAAGTGACTTACGACCATTTTTCACACTTACAACCAGGAGTAGGCTTCAAAAATTTCAGCAATAGGTTAATACAATGCAATGCAATGCAATGCAATGCAATGCAATGCAATACAATACAATACAATACAATACAATACAATACAAAACAATAGCAGAGTTGGAAGGGACCTTGGAGGTCTTCTAGTCCAACCCCCTGCCTAGGCAGGAAACCCTATACCATTTCAGACAAATGGCTATCCAACATCTTCCTAAAGACTTCCAGTGTTGGGGCTTTCACAACTTCTGGAGGCAAGTTGTTCCACTGATTAATTGTTCTCATTGTTAGGAAATTTCTCCTCAGTTCTAGGTTGCTTCTCTCCTTGATTAGTTTCCACCCATTGCTTCTTGTTCTACCCTCAGGTGCTTTGGAGAATAGCTTGACTCCCTCTTCTTTGGAGCAGCCCCTGAGATATTAGAAGACTGCTATCATGTCTCCCCTAGTCCTTCTTTTCATTAAACTAGACATAACCAGTTCCTGCAACCGTTCTTCATATGTTTTAGTCTCCAGTCCCCTAATCCTCTTTGTTGCTCTTCTCTGCACACTTCCTAGAGTCTCCACATCTTTTCCACATCGTGGCAGCCAAAACTGAACGCCGTGTTCCAAGTGTGGCCTTACCAAGGCATTATAAAGTGGTATTAACCCTTCACGTAATCTTGATTCTCTCCCTCTGTTGATGCAGCCTAGAACTGTGTTGGTCCTCTGGGTGGGCATGGCCCTAGTCGGCCTCCTATACCAAGGCTGGTGGGGAGGAAATGTTTTTGCCTTCCCCAGGCTCCGGAGGCTTTCCTCAAGCCTCTGGAAGAGCAAAAACTGCCTCCCTGGGGACCCTCCGGAGGCGAGAAACGAGCCCATTTCTGGCCTTTTGGAACTTCCAGGAGACCCATTTTTCCTCCTCCATGAGACTCCGCACTTGCCCTGCACTTACCTCGCATCAAAAATGGGCCACGTGGAGATTTCCGGGAGGGGCGGGGATGGGAGGGGTGGGAGAGGATGGAGGAGGCCAGCCAGGGGTGGGATTTGGAGGTTCTCCAAACCAGCCATAACATTAGCCCACCCCTACTTACAACCATTGCTGCATCCGCAAGTTCACATGATCAAAATTCAGACACCGACTCATATTTACGACAATGGCATGACCCGGGGTCATGTGATCCCCTTTTGCGACCTTCTGACAAGCAAAGTCCAGATTCGGTTAACAACGGTGTTACCCATTTAAAAACTGCAGTGATTCACTTAACAAAGGTAGCAAGAAAAGTCGTAAGACGGGTCCAGACTCACCTAACGAATGTCTCACTCAGCAACATAAATTCTCGGCTCAATTGTGGTCATAGGTCGAGGGCCACCTGTATTAAGGAAAGGAAGTTTTCTTTATGAAGCAGAAAAGGACGGGTGCATAATGATTGGATGATCAGCATACCGGCAAGGATCGTGGGTTTAGGGCAGTGTTTCTCAACCTTGGCAATTTTAAGTCCTGTGAATTTCAACTCCCAGGGGATGTCTCCCTAGTCCTTCTTTTCATTCAACTAGACACACCCAGTTCCTGCAACCGTTCTTCACATGTTTTAGCCTCCAGTCCCCTAATCCTTTTTTACATCATGGCAACCAAAACTGGATGCCGTATTCCAAGTGTCGCCTTACCAAGGCATTATGAAGTGGTATTAATACTTCTCGTGATATTGATTCTGCCTTGCAATGAAAATTTTCTTCTGTGTTGCTACAATCCCCCGCCCCCCTGTCTTGCAATGAAATTTTTCAATGAAATTTGTCTTGCGGTGAATTTTATTGTTAGGAAACCCAGACAGTTGTCCACCTTATATTGTCGGATTATTGTACTGAAATAACAAACCAAGTCACATTTTTAATCTCACTCTGCAGCATAAGCTATCACCAGTGGTGGGATTCAGCCAGTTCGCACCGGTCTGGGAGAACCGGTGGTTAATTTTCTAAGCAATTCGGAGAACCGGTTGTTGGAAGAAATCTCCTTTTGTCCCCCCCCCCCACTTTAAAGGGCTAATCCTATAAGGAAGGAAGGAAGGAAGGAAGGAAGGAAGGAAGGAAGGAAGGAAGGAAGGAAGGAAACATTCTGGTGTTATTTCTAGCCTCATCTTAATTGCCCTGCTTACAGAAACTGCCTCTCTGGTTAACCCTTATTACATTGTAACAATTAAGGCGAGGCGCCCATCCGTCTGAGTGATGTTGAGTTGGCCACGCCCAGCCAGTCACATGACCACCGAGCCACACCTACCCAGCTGGTCATTAGGGCAGAGAACCGGTTGTTAAATTATTTGAATCCCGCCACTGGCTGTCTATCACCCTGTTTTTCAGCCTCAGTAACTTTAAGATGTCAGTCCCAGAATTCTACAAATGCTGGCTGGGGAATTCTGGGAGTTGAAGTCAACCCATCTTAAAATTATTGAGGTATAGAAACACTGGACCTATTAAAACAAGTGTCTCCAATCCAGTTGGTTACTGACGTAGGATGTTGTTCTTTCTCTGTTATTATTTCTACCTTTTAAATAGTTCTATAATTGGATTTTTTTCTGAACAGGCTAAACTTTGATCAATACAGATTACTGTAACAACGTGGGCCTATTTTGTGTAAAATATGCTTTTAAAGCATGCAGAATTACTCTGAATTGACCCTCAAGGGTACAGCTAGGGATAAAAATGCAGTAGGCGAGGAGATAAAACATCTAATTCTACCAATCGATGCTTGTTTGATGGGTTTTGACCAAACATGGCCTGTTTTTTTTCTACTTTCCAAATGTCTGCCTGCATATTTATTTCTTCCCCCCAATTTATATTTTTATTTTATTTTTAGTTAGTTCGTTTGTCAAACATGTACAAGATGACAGGTATAAGTATTGTTGAAAGAAATGTCCTTCTGGGTTCGGCTCCAAGTGGGGAAGAAGACACTGGAGACATGGAGGCTGCTTGGAAAGATGGTTTATTGGTGGACAGGACCACATGGCTTGAGCCCTGAACAGAAAAGGTGATCACATGCTTCAATGTTGGTGGAGAAGAAGAGAGAACGGCTGAGGAAGGGGCTTGCTAGGCTTTTTATACCCTGTTTAGTCCCACCTCTCTGTTTCCTGTTCCTGTGTAAGAAATGTATTCTGACTGGTTATCAAACTCCCATGGTGCCATGCAGGGGGCTACTCTCTAGGCTGTGATGAGTTCTCAGATGCCTTGTGGTCAGTTGAGTAATATCCCTTCCCCCTACAGCTGCAATGAGGAGAAGTCTTTATTATGTAAAGTGGGCTAGCCGGGCCATCTTAATGGCCCATTAGCTGGGGATGGGCAGAAAGCTATAGGCAACTATTCTGTCTTTTGAAACATGTTTCTTTTCACATCCAGAGAAATATTCTGCCTTTTCAATATTTCCTAGGATATTTCATTTTTCTGGGAGAGGGCTGGATGATCACTTCCCACAGTATAAACATGGACATGAACAAAGGAAATGAGTACAAATAAATGGGGACCGTAGGACAGGGACAGTAGGCACACTGGTGCGCTTGTGCACACCCCCTTTATGGACCTCTTAGGAATGGGGTGAGGTCCATGGTAGACAGTTTAAGGTTGATTAGTTTCCATCCATTGCTTCTTGTCCTGCTTTGGAGAATAGATTGGCCCACTCTTTTGTGCGGCAATATTAGAACAATGCTATCATGTCCTACTTTTCGTTAAACTGGACATACCCCAATTTCAACAACCTTTCTTTGTTTGCTTCAGCCTCGGGTCCCTAAATTGTCTTTATTGATTATTCTCACTGTCAGGAATTTTTTGCTTTGAATAGAATAGAATAGAAAAACAGAGTTAGAAGGGACCTTGGAGGTCTTCTAGTCCAACCCCCTGCTTAGGCAGGAAACCCTACATCACTTCAGACAAATGGATATCCAGTATCTTCTTTAAAATCTCCAGTGTTGGGGCATTCACAACTTCTGGAGGCAAGTTGTTCCACTGGTTGATTGTTGTTAACTGTCAGGAAACTCCTCCTTGGTTCTAGGTTGCTCTTCTCCTTGATTAGTTTCCACCCATTGCTTCTTGTTCTACCCTCAGGTGCTTTGGAGAATAGTTTGACTCCCTCTTCTTTGTGGCAACCCCTGAGATATTGGAAGGCTGCTATCGTATCACCCCCTAGTCCTTCTTTTCATCGAACTAGTCATACCCAGTGCCTGCAACCGTTCTTCATATGTTTTAGCCTCCAGTCCCCTAATCATCTTTGTTGCTCTTCTCTGCACTCTTTCTAGAGTCCCCACATCTTTTCTACATCATGGCGACCAAAACTGGATGCCGTATTCCAAGTGTGGCCTTACCAAGGCCTTATAAAGTGGTATTAACACTTCAGAACAAATGTGGAAGAACGGCAACATAGGAATAAAAGAGAAGGACTGCCTCATTGTTGCTTGAAAAGCGTTGGAAAAAACGCTAACTTTGAGGCACAGTGGGAGAACGAGTGAAGTACTTGCAAAGAGGTGAGCCGGCCTCTTCTTTTTGTAAAGCATCGACCGTGGGATGCATTGTTGCAGAAACACACCTACACTAACCCACCAGACAATATAATTTAGACGTTAAGATCTTTAAAAAAAAAAACAACAACGTATTTTTCCCCTTCCCTCGGTCCTGCTGCTCCTAGAGCCAAGAAAATCTGGATTGTAAATCAAAACTACTTCTGATCGGAACGTTTGGGAGGCCATTCTAAACTCTGCCCTAATTCTGCTGAGTATGCTAATGGCCCGAGATTACTGAAGTTAGCACAATATATGGATCCTTTGTGTTTTAGATCTTTTGTGTTACACTCTCCGTGGGCTCTTGAGCAGAATATGTATGCATGAGATCAACTGATTATGCAGTTTTTGAGGCAATAAAAGCCACAAATCAGTGGGATTGTAAAAAGGGCAGAGAGTAATACCTTAAATTATGCTGGAAGATGTTCTCCCTCTCCCCCCTCTCTCTCTGTCCGTCTCTCTCTCAGTCTCTTTCATTCTCTCTGTCTCTCCCTCCCTCCCCCTCTCTCTCTCTGTCTCTCCCTCCCTCTCT
>NW_028261390.1:4768487-4908487 GCF_051295495.1 Thamnophis sirtalis
GCAAGCCATTCTGTGGTCCCAAAGATTTTTCTTCAGGACTTTCTTGGTTTTTTTTTTCTTTTGGAGACATTTTGCTTTCTTATCCAAGAAGCTTCTTCAGCTCTGACTCTAGGGTTTTTTTTTTCTAAAGGGTTAGGGGTGCAAGGGTCTTGTAACTTGACAGCTTTAAGACTTGCACGCTTCAATGCCAGAGTTCCTGAGTCAACATGACTGGAGGAGGAATTCTGGGAGTTGAAGTCCACAAGTCTTAAAGCTGTCAAGTTTGAACACCCCTGTGGGTTTTTTTCCTAAAGGGTTAGGGGTGCAAGGGTCTTGTAACTTGACAGCTTTAAGACTTGTGTGCTTCAAATGCCAGAGTTTCTGAGCCAACATTTTGGTTGCTAAGCAAGAGCATTGTTGAGTGAGTTTCACCACATTTTACAAATTGGCCACGCCCACCCAGTCACATGGCTGGCAAGCCACTCCCACCCAGTCACATGGCCGGCAAGCCACTCCCACAAGTAGGCCACACCTATGGAAGAGGTTTTAAAAAAATTTGAAACCCACCACTGCCACCAAGCCACACCCACAGTAAAAAAATGAATCCCACCCCTAATTCCCAGCCACTGTTTCTTGTCTTGCCTTTTGGTGCTATACAAAAGTTTCAGTCTTTCTACCGGGCCTCATTTAATATGACAGACTCGTACACAATTCCCCACCCCACTCCATCCTCCCTGTGTCTTCAACTTTGTCATTTATTCAAAAGGTTTAATATCATCTAGGGTAATTTTGCCCAGAGAGAAACCCATAGAAAGCCGTTCATTTTTTCCCCTGGTATATACCTAAGCAATAGATAGCTAATAACTCCAAAAATCAGCATTTTTTCCCCTTCAGGTTAATGAATACCTGTCTTCTTAATAGAATTGACGGAAAAGAGAGTCGCTGGATCTTGTTTTGCCGCAAGCAATTTAATAAAAGATCCGGCTCAACTTTGCTCTTATATGTTCTGTGGATATTGTATTGCCGCAGAGAGAAAGGGAAGAGAATCTAAATACAAAATATTTTGTAATAAGTTCTTGTAGAGAGTCTCTACTGCAGCCCAGCTGAATGGAAATATATAGGCTGTTGATTCATAGAGTTACAGGTAGTTTTCAACATAGGACCACAATTGAGTCCATGTTCTGATCTAGGCTTCCCCAAAAAGTTGGAAGCAGATTCCTGGTCCTGACAAAACCCCTTTTACTAAACGAATGTGAATTCATCTCATTCAAATTCAGCAAAGGCCTGGTAAACAGTCTTTCAAAGGAATATTTATGACCACAGACATTATCTAGCTTGGAAAGCTGCCATGTAAATATTGTCCAAACACAGCGCTGTGCAAGGAAAGACTTGGCACAGAGTCTCTGAGATTCACAGACAGATCTTCACACCCCTGAAATGAATCTAACGACTGAATGAATGAATTGTTTCCTGCAAAAGCCCACTCCCCTTTCGCTCCTCTTTTATTTCCTGTGGGAGGGCCAAAACTTCCCACCAGTGACTTTACTTCCAAGTTGATCCTGATTTTTAGCTGTTCTTTTCTTCTGGCAGCTCTGCGCATATGCACAATGGGAACAGGCTCCAGCTGTTCCTCTGCCTCACTGCTGTCTAGCTCCGAAGGCAGCTGAGAACTGCCAGAAGGCCTTGGCCCCCTCTCTGCTTCTGACGCAGATCCCTTGTCTGAGCCTTCCCCAGCCTTCAGGACTGGCCCAGGTTCCTCCCCAACCTCCTCACTGTCCGAATCTGCTGCCAGCATTGCTGCCTGCTGGTGGGCCACAACAGCCCAATATTTCTGTTGTTAAGTGAATTCTGCCCCATTTTGCAACCTTTCTTGCCACAATCGTTAAGTGAATCACTGCAGTGGTTCAGTTAGTAACACAGCCGTTAAACGAAACTAGCTTTTCCATTGCCGTTGCTTGCCAGAAGTTTGCAAGAAGTGATCATATGATCCCAGGACACTGTCACCATCATAAGGTGGGACTAGAACTCACTGTCTCCTGGTGATTGGCTCAAAGTCACCCAGTTAGATTTCATGCCTAAGGTGGGACTAGAACTCATAGTCTCCTGATGAGAGGCCCAAAGTTACCCAGCAGGCTTTCTTGTCTAAGCAATTCTGGTTTTCCTGGTAATTGACTAGTAAGGTAATTGACTAGTCGGCTTTCATGGCTAAGGTGGGACTAGAACTCAACATCTCCTGGCGATTGACCCAAAGTCACCCAGCTGTCTTTCATGGCTAAGGCAGGACTAGAACTCACAACTTTCTGCTTTCTAGCTTGGTGCCTTAACCAGTAGGCCAAACTTTCTCCCTTGTGGTGTTTAAGAATTGAAAGATAACTTTACCTCAGCCGAACGCCAGAGAAAATGTCCTGCTGTTTCCCTCATTTATAGAATTATTGCAATTCAGAGATTATAGCCACAGAACAAAGAGGCGAGAGCTATTTAAAGTATTAATATTTGTCAGCAAACATACCTATCTTAATCACACCGTGACCATAAATATCGCATTGCATGCTACTGCAAATTTCATATCAAGGGATTTAAACCTCATGAAGCAAGATTATAACATTTTTCTTTCTTTACAAAAAGGCAATGCATAACTAATTCTTCTGGCATCCTCGTACAATCCTGATTATAATACTCTGGAAACTAAATAATAAATTCATTGGAGTAGATTTTTGTGTGTGTTATTTCTGCAGAGAGAGACACAGAGAGAGAGAACGAGAGAGACAGAACGACTATATTGCTATTCATGATTTATTACAAGTATTGCTAACTTACTGACCTACAATTTTGCAAGCAATGACAAAGGAATGCATAGAACAGAGTCTTTAAATTGTGAACTTGAGGGATTCGTGAAAATGATATTTGAAAAAAAATCAGATATGTTTCATCCCAGACCTTCTAGAGATGAAGTATATATGCTGATGCTAAAGATAGGCAAAGGTTCCCCTCGCACATATGTGCTAGTCGTTCCTGACTCTAGGGGGTGATGCTCATCTCCATTTCAAAGCCGAAGAGCCAGCGCTGTCCGAAGACGTCTCCGTGGTCATGTAGCTGGCATGACTCAATGCCGAAGGCGCACGGAATGCTGTTCCCTTCCCACCAAAGGTGGTCCCTATTTTTTCTACTTGCATTTTTTACCTGCTTTCGAACTGCTAGGTTGGCAGAAGCTGGGACAAGTAACGGGAGTTCACTCCGTTACGCGGTGCTAGGGATTCGAACCGCCAAACTGCCGACCTTTCTGATCGACAAGCTCAGCGTCTTAGCCACTGAGCCACCTTATGCTAAAGATAGGAAGCTATTAAATACCAGTTGTTGAAAAAGATGGCATGTGTTTTCTCCATTCCTTTCTGGGTGTCTGCTGAGTCTAAAAAAAAACAGCATTTTCTTTCTATTCTTTTGATGCAAGCAGGAACAAGGTCATGCCATCTGGATGGTGTCACTCAACTTTTCCTTGAGCAAATGTTCCTATCTTTTTTTCTTGCTTTATTGTTTTATTAAATTTTACAAAGCATATATACAAAAAAAAAATAACCAACCTCTCAACAAACTTAAACTAACAATCAAGAGAATGGATACAGCGGACAAAAAGAAGAGGGGTAGAAATGCACAAAGTGGTATGAAGAAAAAGAAAAGAAAATAGAAATATATACAAAGAACGTCTTCCGACTTCTTATACCAAGGATAAGAATAGAATAGAATAAAACAGAACAGAACAATATTTTGAATGGAATGGAATAGAATAGAAAAAAATGGAATGGAACATAACAGAACAGAAGGAACAGAACAGAAGAGAATAGAATGGAATGGAATAGAATATGGAATGGAATGGAATGGAACAGAACAGAACAGAACAGAACAATATTTGGAATGGAATGGAATAGAATAGAAAAAAATGGAATGGAACATAACAGAACAGAAGGAACAGAACAGAAGAGAATAGAATGGAATGGAATAGAATATGGAATGGAATGGAACAGAACAGAACAGAACAATATTTGGAATGGAATGGAATAGAATAGAAAAAAATGGAATGGAATGGAACAGAACAGAAGGAATAGAATGGAATGGAATAGAATATGGAATGGAATAGAATATGGAATGGAATGGAATAGAATATGGAATGCAATACAGTATGGAATGAAATGGAACAGAACAGAACAATATTTGGAATGAAATGGAATAGAATAGAAAAATAGAATGGAATGGAACAGAACAGAAGGAACAGAACGGAATGGAATGGAATAGAAAGAAAGGAATGGAATAGAATAGAATATGGAATGGAATGGAATAAAATATGGAATGAAATGGAATGGAATAGAACAGAACAAAACAATATTTGGAATGGAATGGAATAGAAAAAATGGAATGGAATGGAACAGAACAGAAGGAACAGAATGGAATGGAATGGAAGAGAACAGAACAGTTTGCTGACCAAATGTAATTGGACACGGAAGGAATTTGTCTCCAGTGGACAAGTTCTCACTGTACATACAAACAACAAAGTTAGACAGTCTTAGTTTAAGACCACACTATAATGTCCATTTCTCTCCCTCAAAGGGGAAAAAAAGAAAGGGGAAAGAAAGAAAAAAATGCAGATGCTCCTATTCAAAGTTGACTTTAAACAACTCTAAAGCTGTTATAGCAATTTTCCTCCACTTTGTCACTTAACCAAATTCATTGTGGGTGATTAATGCTAGCAATACATAATCTGATTTCGTATCCATTTTTCATTTGTCTCTTTTTTTCATTTAAATATTTTGTTTCTTGTTTTCCTAACTTTTAATAAAGTTAAAAGTTTTCCAAAGTTCTGAGTTTCAGTGGTCTTTGCATTACCCCAACATTTTGCACCTGGGATCTCTCCTACGTGCAAATCTTGGTGCCCATTCAAGGAATGGGTGTCCGTACGCAGAGTGGTCAAGAAATTCAAGATGGCGGAAGGAGAAAAATCACAAAATGCGAAGACCTGCGAATAGAAATGGAGCGACTGTGGCAAAAGAAAGGAAAGGTGGCGATAAGGGTGTTGATTGCAATACCAAAACATCTGGGGCACCATTTGACAAAACCACCATCTGTCAGTTGCAAAACGCAGTTTTACGTGAACAGCTCACACATCCTGCGACAATACTTCCAACACCATCAAACAACATCTGCCTATCCCAATCCCTTCGGAAGGTTAGCTGGATAAAAGTGCCAAATCCAGTTTACACATCTGGCTGACTGTGCGATCAACCACAATAATAACCGTGTTATGTTTTCTATGTACGTGAAGGCAATGGCAAATCACTGCGGAACCTGGGGAATAAACAAATCCTTGGTGTAGCATTTTTCATTTTAGAGACTTGAAACCGTTCAGTTTCCCGGAAAGGACAAACAGACAGTTATTGCTGGTTATCTCTATCAATCAAAAGAAGAGATGCGGGACTAATTCCTTTTTTATTAAATGTAGAGTGATATGCAATCTGTTTTCTGCAATCGATACACACATAATCAGTTCTTCTGTGAAGGACCTGAAATGGAGTTAATGCATCTTTTCATAAGTGCCATTTCTTGCTATGACAGTGTTACATCGGCAACATCTCTTCATTGTTGTGTATGCTTGGTGCTGTGGTTCCGCCAGCAGCCTGCAGAGCTGGCAGCAGAGTCAGACAGGGAGGAGGTTGGGGAGGAACATGGGCCAGTCCTGGATTCTGGGGAAGGCTCGGATGAGGGCTCTGCGTCGGAGGCAGAAAGGGGGGCCAAGGCCATCTGGTAGTTATGGGCTACCTCCGGAGCCTCTGGGGTCTGACATCAGCGAGGCAGAGGAACAGGGGGAACCTGTTCCCAGTGTGCGCATGCGCAGAGCTGTCGGAAGGCAAGAACAATTAAGAAAAAAGGGACAACTCGAGAGTAAGACTTGAAGATGATTGGTCTCTCCCATAAGACATAAAAGAGGAGCGAATGGATGTGAGCCTTTGTGGAAATCAATTAGTTCATTCTGGTCGGTTCAAACTCTGAGAAGCTCCGTTTGACTCTGTGCTTCGCTTGGCCTCGCAAAACTAATTAGCAATTAGGTCTCCGGCAGCGTTTCAAGGGAGATAAAGGTGGGTGCTTATCAACATTACCCTGAAAGACTTTGACGACTTGAGCAGACATCTGCGGGACTCTTCACAGGCTGTTTGTGAATCATTACGGGCTGTGAGTGAACATAATTCACAGCCGTTTAAATAAAAGAGGGTTTAGGAGACTAAGAGTGTGATTTATGCGTTCTCAGGAAGCCTAGGTCAGAACACTCGGTTACATCTGGCAGGAGAGTCAGAGGTACGTTTCACATATTTTTACCACTGATTCGCCACATACTGAAAATGTGAGCGCACACGGCTTACACACATATAGGCGCATAAAGCTTGTGACTCTGAAGCCCTCAAAGTTGTGCCCAAATCAAGATCATATGATCACAGGGACGCCACAACGGTCATAAAAGTGAGGAGTAAAAGTAAGCCCCTTTTTCTCAGCATCATTGTAAGCTGAAGCAGACCCTAAATGAATGGGCATGCCGAGGACTGCCTGTAATTTTGAAAACGAGCCACGGAGACAGGAATAAAATGTGATGGCTGCCTTAGAAAATTAATAAAATTTATAATGCCAATTTTGGATCATACAGAGGAAGAACAAAGTTATCCATGAGGTTTTTTTTTCTTTTTTAAATGCATTTGATAAAAAAGAAGACTTCTAATTTTGTGCCGGGGATATTCCTTAGCCAACACTTGTGATTGTCAGGGGATAAATCACTGAATTCCTCCGGAAAAGAGTATGCAAACAACCTTTCCTTCTTCTTAGTATTTTATTGTTCTGGTTTGCAATTGCTGCTAACTAACGTCTGGCACTTAAATTTGTCTCAATTAAGGGTGCTTCCATTGAAGGAGAGAATGCATTTCGTCTGTGTATTCATTAATCACATCCCCATTAACTCAACCATTGTCAGAAGGTGATTTCCCCCCTTTCCTTCTCTGTGTATGTGTGTTGTGTGTGTGTGTTTGTGTCCACATAAAAAAAAGAAAGAGGAATTTCTCTTTGGCTGCTTCAGATCTTGTAAAGCAGCTGTGTCAAACTCAAGGCCCGGCGGCTGAATCCGGCCCATGGGGTATTTATTGTATTTTTCGGAGTATAAGACGCACCGGAGTATAAGACGCACCAAGATTTTCAAGAGGTAAATTTAAAAAAAAGTTTTTGCACTCTGCAGACCTCCCAAACCTTCTGTACGCCTCATTTTTTTGTGACACACAGCGCATGCAGAGAGTTTGAGAGGACTACAAAGTGCTCCGAGGGCTGGGGAAGCAAAAATGAGCAAAAACCGGCCTGTTTTTCATGAAAACAGGCCTATTTTTGCCAAAAGATACCATGGATAGCCTTTAGGAAGCTTGTAGAGTGCTCCTGGGAGCTGGGGGAGGAGGGCAAACATGAGCAAAAAAACCCACCCATTTTCGCTCATTTTTGCCCTCCCCCCAGCTGTATTTTTGGAGTATAAGACGCACCCCCCCCAAAAAAGAGGTTGAAAATCTGGTTGCATCTTATACATTGAATACAGCATTTTTGGCCTCCCAAACCCTCTGCACATTCATTTTTGTGAAGGGGGCAGGGTTTCGGGAGGCCAAAAATGCTGTATTCAATGTATAAGATGCAACCAGATTTTCAACCTCTTTTTTGGGGGGGGTGCGTCTTATACTCCAAAAAATACAGTAGATCTGGCCTGTGGGACCGTCTTGGAAACAGCGAAGGACCAGCCTGTGTTGTCTCTGCCAGCGAAAATGGAGCTCAGGAGCGCCGTGAACAGCCCTCCCAAGCTCCATTTTCACAGGCAAAGGATTGCAGGAGGCCATCACAGCCGAAAACGGAGCTCAAGAGCTCGTTTCCACTGGTAGAGCCCTCAGTCGACTACAGGCATCCCGACACAAGTGATGTCAAACTAGCCACACCCACCCTGGCTATGTGCATTATCTCCCCACCCCAAGATCAAACACAACCCTGATGGGTGTATATATGTATATGATAAAGGAGGAGAGCCTGTGGCTTAGTGGCTAATATAACTGTCTAATATGTAATACATCCCAGGTTCGATTCCCAGTAAGGGCATGGCTAGCTGATGAGAGCTAAATAGCTTGAAATAGATCTATACTAGTCTCCCTTTATTTATTTATCAGCACAAAATATATACATACATACATACATACATACATACATACATACATACATACATACATACATACATAATATATCTATCTATCTATCTATCTATCTATCTATCTATCTATCTATCTATCTATCATCTATCTATCTATCTCTCTATCTATCTATCTATCTATCTATCATCTCTCTATCTCTCTATCTCTCTATCTCTCTATCTCTATCTATCTATCTATCCATCTATTTATCTATCTATCTATCTATCTATCTATCTATCTATCTATCTATCTATCTATCTATGTGTATCTATCTATCTGTGTGTGTGTGTGTGTGTGTGTGTGTGTGTATGTATGTATGTATGTATGTATGTATGTATATATACATACATACATACATACATATATACATATATATAGTCTCCCTGCCTCTTGAAGAACTCTTAAACTGTGATAAGTGATAAGTACGTGCAAAAAAGAATTGCCCATGCTGTTTCAATTATTCTTTCATTCACTCTTTCAACTGCTCCAAAAATAGACAAGAGCGGGGACTTTATTTTCCACAGAATGGCCTGTTCACTCTGTCCACCCACTTGAATGCTTGAGCTTTCTGTGAAGAAATCTTAAAAGCCAAACATTTTTTTCATCTGTCTGTCTACCTATATATGTATCTTCTTCCTTCCTTCGTCCCTCCCTCCCTCCTTCCCTCCTTCCCCCCTTCCGCTCTTCTATGTTATCGCTCTCTCACACACACCTATCTATCATCTATTGTATGTTTATCTATCCGTCTGTCCATCATCTATCTATTTATCTATCTATCTATCTATCTATCTATCTATCTATCTATCTATCTATCTAATCTTTTTCTTTCTCCCTCTATTTTCTTGTTATCTATCTATCTATCTGTCCGTCCATCCATCCATCCATCCATCCATCCATCCATCCATCTATCTAATCTCTATCACTGATTTTTTTCTTTCTCCCTCTATTTTCTTAACTATTATCTATCTATCCATCCATCCATCCATCCATCCATCCATCCATCCATCCATCCATCTATCTAATCTCTATCACTGATCTTTTTCTTTCTCCCTCTATTTTCTTAACTATTATCTATCTATCCATCCATCCATCCATCCATCCATCCATCTATCTAATCTCTATCACTGATCTTTTTCTTTCTCCCTCTATTTTCTTAACTATTATCTATCTATCCATCCATCCATCCATCCATCCATCCATCCATCCATCTAATCTCTATCACTGATCTTTTTCTTTCTCCCTCTATTTTCTTAACTATTATCTATCTATCTATCCATCCATCCGTCCATCCATCCATCCATCCATCTAATCTCTATCACTGATCTTTTTCTTTCTCCCTCTATTTTCTTAACTATTATCTATCTATCTATCCATCTATCTATCTGCGATCTATCATCTATGTTATCTATTTATCTAATATGCTGCCCATCATGCAAAGGCGATTCTAGGCAGCTTACATATTGAATAAAGTGCAGTTTAGAACAATAAATAAAAAGCTAATTGGCATAGCCATGTCTTCAAGGTATTTTGGAAGGACAAAAGTGTGGCAGTGGATTACACACCACTGGGAAAGGGTTGAATATATTGAATGTATTGAAAATACATCCTCTCTCTCTCTCTCTCCCTCCCTCCCTCCCTCCCTCCCTCCCTCCCTTCCTCCAAGCCTTAAAGTTTCCACATTTGGAGATCCCTGATCTAGCTTAAGAGCTATCCAACTATGATGGGTAAAAAGATTATTGGATGTCCTTTTGCGCTGCTGTTTAGAATGAACAGAGACTTAAAAAATATATCCTGTTTTCCCGAAATTAAGACCTCCCTGGATAATAAGCCCAATCGGGCCTTTGAGCGCATGCGCTAAAATAAGCCGTCCCCTGAAAATATTGCAACATAGCAGCAGCCATGAGGTGACCACGCTTGCCGCTTCTTGCACTCCCAAAATAATAAGACCTCCCTGAAAATAAGGCCAAGCGCTTATTTGGGGGATCAAAAGAAAATAAGACTCTGCCTTATTTTGTGGGAAACATGGTAGTGTAGCTGAACCTCTAGATACTCAAGCAATTTTATCTTTGCCTTTCTCATTATGGCCAGTTACAGATATCCTAAGCTTTTGCTTTTTTTAAAAAAAAAATTAACCCTCAATTATTGTAGATTTTCTTAAGCTTCAGAATGTTGCTTTTCCATCAGCGAAATAGATGGCTGAGTTATAAAGAAGAAGAAGAAGAAGAAGAAGAAGAAGAAGAAGAAGAAGAAGAAGAAGAAGAGGAGGAGGAGGAGGAGGAGGAGGAGGAGGAGGAGGAGGAGGAGGAGGAGGAGGAGGAGGAGGAGGAGGAGGAGGAGGAGGAAGAAGAAGAAGAAGAAGAAAGAGGAGGAAGGAGGAAGGAGGAAGGAGGAAGAAGGAAGAAAGAAAGAAGGAAGGAAGGAGAAGAAGAAGAAAGAGGAGGAAGGAGGAAGGAAGGAAGGAAGGAGAAGAAGAAGAAGAAGAAGAAAGAGGAGGAAGAAGGAAGGAAGGAGAAGAAGAAGAAGGAGGAGGAGGAGGAGGAGGAGGAGGAAGGAGGAAGGAAGGAAGGAAGAAGAAGAAGAAGAAAGAGGAGGAAGGAGGAAGGAGGAAGGAGGAAGAAAGAAGAAAGGAAGAAGGAAGGAAGGAGAAGAAGAAGAAAGAGGAGGAAGGAGGAAGGAGGAAGAAGGAAGAAGGAAGAAAGGAAGAAGGAAGAAAGGAAGAAGGAAGGAAGGAAGGAGAAGAAGAAGAAGGAGAGAAGAAGGAAGGAGAGGAGGAGGAGGAGAAGGAGAAGAAGAAAAGAAGAAAAGAAGAAGAAGAAGAAGAAGAAGAAGAAAAGAAGAAGGAAGGAGAGGAGGAGGAGGAGGAGGAGGAAGAAGAAGAAGAAGAAGAAGAAGAAGAAGAAGAAGAAGAAGAAGAAGAAGAAGAAGAAGAAGAAGGAGAAAGAGCCACGTGCCGAAAATGCACTGTTTTTATTGAATTTTCACATCACCATTGCCAGTAAGCACAAGCCAAATGAATATTTGAACTGTTCACCAACACCGATCATGTCAAGCCAGAAAAACACATCTGCATTTAAAATGCCGGCAGTGGAAGGAAGAATATATTTTATTGGTAATGGGAGACACTCCTGGAACTGTATTAGTTTGGCTTTTTTATTTTTATTTTGACAGAACATTTCCCTGGAGAGGTGGCAACCGGTTCCTGCTTTATCATTATTTTGTTGAGTGCACGACAATATCCTTCTTCTTGCCTTCTTTCTTCTTTTAGCCCTCAACTCCCTGCAGTCTTGAAGCTTCAATTGACTCGCAGCTCCCGCCGTCATTTATATCTCTGCTGTGTGCAAGCAAAGCACTGCAAAATTGATTCTGTGGTAGAGCAATGCCTTTCTTTCTTCCCTTTCCCCCCCTGGTGTGCTTGGCTTGGCTTGGAATTCAGTTTGTGCACCTGGAGAATAATTGTTTATTGTGAAAGAGCCGTCCTGGGCTCCATCTTTCTCCTGCCTCGATTCAGGCAAGCAGAATTTGAGCAGTGCTGGGGAGCTGTGGGTGGCAAATGCAGCTCTATGGTTCTACGGATGTTATGAATCCAACTCTATGATTCTATGAATCCAACGAATCATAGTGTCGGTTTCATAACATCCATAGGATCCACCGTTTTTGGCAGTGGAGAAAGTTAGCCCCCACCCCTCCCTACAGTGGCTAAGACGCTAAGCTTGTCGATCAGAAAGGTTGGCCGTTCGACGGTTCGAATCCCTAGCGCCGCTTAACGGAGTGAGCTCCCGTTACTTGTCCCAGCTTCTGACAATGTGGCTGTTTGAAAGCATGTAAAAATGCAAGTAGAAAAATAGGAACCACCTTTGGTGGGGATGAGTAGCACATATGTGTGAGGGGAACCTTCACCTTTACCTCTCCTAGAAGAATGAGATATTTTGAGAAATATTAAAAAGGCAGAATGTTATATTTCCCTGGATGAGAAAAGGAGAAACGTGCTCTTGGGAAGCAGCCCCCACCTTCCTTAACAGCTCACAGCAGATACAATACAATCCAATGCAATAGCAGAGTTGGAAGGGACCTTGGAGGTCTTCTAGTCCAACCCCCTGCCTAGGCAGGAAACCGTTTCAGACAAATGGCTATCCAACATCTTTTTAAAGACTTCCAGTGTTGGGGTATTCACAACTTCTGGAGGCAACTTCTGTTCCACTGATTAATTGTTCTCACTGTCAGGAAATTTCTCCTCAGATCTAAGTTGCTTCTATCCTTGATGAGTTTCCACCCATTGCTTCTTGTTCTACCCTCAGGTGCCTTGGTTTGACTCCCTTTTTTGATGTCAGCACTCAAGGGATAAAGAGACAGATAGCTCTATTCATAAGCAAAATCCCTGTAGCAAGGCCTGAACAAAGGTAGGATTAGCCTTTAGTCAATTCCTAAATTGCTCAATAAGCCCCTTCATTGCATCAGCCAAACTTCAACCAAACCTGGGAGCTGAGATAACCTACAGAGCCAACTATGACCCCTACAACAGCCACTAGAAAACGTTCTTGCACAGGAAACAGGAAGCTGAAGTTGAAAGTTCAAGAGAAGGTATAAACCCCCCTCACTCTCAACTCCATGTGGTCAACATTAAACCATCTTTCCAATCCGCCTCTGTTTTTCTCCCAGCTTGAAACAGATGGATATTTCTTCCAACAGCAGGGAACTGGACATATCAAGGACCTCCAGTTCAACTCTCAGTTCAGGAAAGAATGTGTTGTATGACTGGAAGCAACATAGAAAATGTTCCCATTGTTTAAACAAGGCAGCCTTCTGGTTGAAGGATTTAAAAAAAATGATCTTCAAGGCAATTCTAGTTCTAATACAAGACAATATTTGTAGCTCAGAATTGAACGGCGAGGTCCTTGGCGTCTCTAAACTTGGTTGTTTTCTTGCAGATGTTTCATTACCTAACTATGTAACATCATCAGTGCCAGGAGGGAGTGGAGTTTGCTCTCTATTCGTATACTAATATTTTGCTCTGTCGTTATGGGTGGGAATGTTCTTGTTGCTTCCTTGATTAGTACGCTGAGTTGATGGTCCCTTGATTGAGGCGTTGCATCCTAGATCAACAAAAGTTAGGGAATTCCTGGAAGCCTGGCACTCAGATAAATCAGCCAACTGGCACATCGAGATAAACAACATCTACACAACCATTCAAAAGAGACAATCAAAATGCTAAAGAACCACACAACACTTTCTGGTGAGCAATCAAACTCCAGATAAGCTGAGATGAATACCAAGCAGTGAAAAACACTGTAGGAGGAGGAGGAGAGAGAAAGAGGGAGGAGGAGGAGGAGGAGGAGGAGGAGGAGGAGGAGGAGGAGAAGAAGAAGAAGAAGAAGAAGAAGAAGAAGAAGAAGAAGAAGAAGAAGAAGAAGAAGAAAGAAGAAAGAAGGAAGAAGAGGAAGAAGAAAGAAAAGAAGGGGAAGAAGAAAGAAGAAGAAGAAAAGAAGATGAAGAAGAAAAAAGAAGGAAGAAGGATGCACTGAAAATGCACTGTTTTTATTGAATTTTCACATCACCATTGCCAGTAAGCACAAGCCAAATGAATATTTGAACTGTGGTACCATTTAATAGCCTGTGAAAGGACAAATGAACAAAATGGCCACTCCATCGTATAAATTTAAGAAGATCAGATGTGTCAAGTAACTAAATATAATGCTTTGCTAGGGATATTTTTAGGAAGGAGATTTAATAATCACGTTTTTTTTTAATCCTGCTTCATATCACTTTATTGCTACTACAGAAAGGACCATAAAATTCCTAAAACAAAACAAAACCCAAACAACAACCTTAAACTAAGCAAGTAAACAACCCCCCCCCCCTGGAGCATTTTTTTTGCTGATCAGATTTTGATCAGCGGGCTATGCAAATTGGAAGAGCAGGAATGACAAATTGGCCTTCTCAAAAGAAGAAAAAACAAATATACATTTCTTTCCTCCTGTCAAAGAGGCCAAGGAAGCAGCTGTGAATATTTTTTTAGAATAGAATAGAGTTGGAAGGGACCTTGGAGGTCTTCTAGTCCAGCCCCCTGCTCAAGCAGGAGAACCTATACGATTTCAGATAAGTGGCAGTCTAGTTTCTTCTTAAGAACCTCCAGTGGTGGAGTGTCCAGGATTTCTGAAGGCAAACGCTTCCACTGGTTAATTGTCCTCACTCTTAGGAAGTATCTCCTTAATTTCAGGTAAAGAGCCGAGGTGGCGCAGTGGTTAAATGCAGCACTGCAGGCTACTGCTAGATCAGCAGTTCAGCGGTTCAAATCTCACCGGCTCAGGGTTGACTCAGCCTTCCATCCTTCCGAGGTGGGTAAAATGAGGACCCAGATTGTTGGGGGCAATATGCTGACTCTCTGTAAACCGCTTAGAGAGGGCTGAAAGGCCTATGAAGCGGTATATAAGTCTACTGCTATATTATTCAGGTTGCTTCTCTCTTTGGTTAGTTTCCAACCATTGTTTCTTGTCCGGCCCTCTGGCGCTTTGTAAAATAATTTGAACCCCTCTTCTTTGTGGCAGCCCCTCCAATACTGGAATACTGCTATCATGTCGCCCCTAGTTTTTGTTTTCTTTAGACTAGCCCAACCCAAATCCTGCAGAACTTCTTCATATGTTTTAGTCTCCAGGCCTTCGATCATCTTAGTTGCTCTTCTCTGAACTTTTTCCAAGGTCTCAACATGTTTTTTGTAAGGTGGTGACCAGTGGTGGGTTTCAAAAAATTTTCAAACCTACTCTGTGGGTGTGGCCTCCTTTGTGGGAGTGGCTTGCCGGCCATGTGTTCGTTCTTTCTTTCTTTCTTTCTTTCTTTCTTTCTTTCTTTCTTTCTTTCTTTCTTTCTTTCTCTCTCTCTCTCTCCTTCCTTTTGTCTCTCTGTCCCTTTTTCCTTTTTTTCTTTCATCTCTCTCTCACTTTTCTTTCTTTATTTCTTTCTTTATTTCTTCCTTTCTTTCTCTTTCTCTGTGCGAGTCTGTGTGTGTGTGTGTGTGTGTGTGTGTGTGTGTCAGTGGTGGGTTTCAAAATTTTTTGAACCTACTCTGTGGGTGTGGCCTCCTTTGTGGGAGTGGCTTGCCGGCCATGTGCTCTCTCTCTCTCTCTCTCTCTCTCTCTCTCTCTCTCTCTCTCTCGCTCTCTCTCCTTCCTTTTGTCTCTATGTCCCTTTTTCCTTTTTTTCTTTCATCTCTCTCTCACTTTTCTTTCTTTCTTTCTTTCTTTCTTTCTTTCTTCCTTTCTTTCTCTTTCTCTGTGTGAGTCTGTGTGTGTGTGTGTGTGTGTGTGTGTGTCGGGTGGGTTTCAAACTTTTTTGGAACCTCTTCTGTAGGTGTGGCTTGCTTTCTGGGTCCACTGGTGGAACCTCTTCTAACCGGTTCGGTAGATTTGACGAACCGGTTCTACCGAATAGGTGCGAACTGGTAGGAACCCACCTCTGGTGATGACCAATACTGGATGCAGTATTCCAGGTGTGGCCTTACTAAGGTTTGTGTAAAGCAGTAGTAATACTTCATGCGATCTTGATTCTATGCTTCTGTTTATACAACCCAGGATGGTATTAGCTTTTTTCGGCTGCTGCCACACACTGCTGGCTCTTGTTTAAGTGATCATCCACTAGGACTTCAAGGTCACACTGCGTTCGATATACTTATATGTAAATAATAAAAATATATATTTAAAGTAAGAAAGAAAATCAAATGAAATGAAACCTCATAGGAACCAAACGAAAGATTTCATTATGAGCAATAGATTTTCCTTCCAGTTCTGTTCACTGCTACCTTAGCTACTATATATTCCATACTGGCTCTAATCCCCACCCCCACCCCCTTAACATTTATCAAAATTGAGTTTTATTAACCAAACTCAGAAGGAGAATAATATGAGCTTGATATTAAAATCTTGTGGGACTGGAATATTTCAGAGTTTAGCTAACAGTTTTAGGAAAACAGTTTTTTTTTCCTGAAGGAAAGTAAGATCCTTCTTTCTTTAGCCATAGAGGAAATATAGGCTAGCTTGAAGTAATGATAGAAGTAGTTGTTGTTACTTTAATTATAGCATGTTTTGTACTGATCACATTATAGATCAGTGTTTCTCAACCTTGGCAACTTGAAGAGGTCTGGACTTCAAGTCCCAGAATTCCCCAGCCAGCATTAGCATGTTTTGTACTGATCACATTATAGATCAGTGTTTCTCAACCTTGGCAACTTGAAGATGTCTGGACTTCAAGTCCCAGAATTCCCCAGCCAGCATTAGCATGTTTTGTTCTGATCACATTATAGATCAGTGTTTCTCAACCTTGGCAACTTGAAGATGTCTGGACTTCAACTCCCAGAATTCCCCAGCCAGCATTAGCATGTTTTGTACTGATCACATTATAGATCAGTGTTTCTCAACCTTGGCAACTTGAAGATGTCTGGACTTCAACTCCCAGAATTTCCCAGCCAGCATTCGCTGGCTGGGGAATTCTGGGACTTGAAGTCCAGACATCTTCAAGTTGCCAAGGTTGAGAAACACTGTTATAAATTCAAACAATACTCATTCCAGAGCGTTGAGGACAACCCAAGATACATCCAGACAGTCAATTTATTACCTCTATTATCAGAAAAGAAAAGAAATGAAACTATTATCCGAGTATTAATCTAGCTAAAATATGTCTGGATGTCTAGCACTCAGGCAAATCTCAGACACATTAACAAGCACAGAGAGATAAACAACATGGACATACCATTCAACAAAGACAACCAAAAAGCCAACAAACTAAAAGACCCCAAAACCTCCTTACCAGCTAAACAAACATTAACCTCAAGATTAATACTAGACTTACAATCAAGTAGCAAACAACACCCCAATTAAGGAAATACTACATCAGGAAACCGAGGTGACCCGAGGTGGCGCAGTGGTTAAATGCAGCACTGCAGGCCACTTCAGCTGACTGCAGTTCTGCAGTTCGGCTGTTCAAACCTCACCGGCTCAGGGTTGACTCAGCCTTCCATCCTTCCGAGGTGGGTAAAATGAGGACCCGGATGGTTGTTGGGGGCAATATGCTGACTCTGTAAACTGCTTAGAGAGGGCTGAAAGCCCTATGAAGCGGTATACAAATCTGAGCGCTATTGCTATCTATGTCTGTCTATCTCTCTGTTTTTACTGTCTCTATGTCTGTCTCTGTGTCTGTCTCTGTGTCTCTGTGTCTCTCCTTGTGTCTCTGTCTCCCTCTCTCCATGTTGTATGTCTAGCAGAGGTGACATTCAGCCAGTTCTGACAAGTTCTGGAGAACCTGTAGCAGAAATTTTGAGTAGTTCAGAGAACTGGCAAATAGGCTGGCCCCGCCCATGCTGCCTTCCAGCCTCCCATCTGATCTTCTTTTGTTGTCTAACTGCTATTGCTAAAACAAAGCAAACACACCTACTTTCTAGCACTGATGATGTTACCTAATTGGGTAATGAAATGTCTGCAAGAAAACCACCAAGCTCAGAGACTACCAAGGGCCCTCACAGTCATTGTCTTCCTCCTCTTCTCCTCTCCACCAACCCCACTCCCTTCTAACACTGGTCCCACCCCTTCCGCACCCCATTTTGGTTCCCAGGAAAGTGAAGGGAGGCCTACTAGGCTCAAAACGGGGCGCAGGGGGTGTGGTGCTCCCGCCTTGTGGCCCATGTTTGCTCCCAGAAGGCTGCAGGGAGGCCGAGTACAGCCTGTCACACCCGCTGGCCACGCGCACCATGGCCACGCCCACCCAGCTGGTCATTAGGGCAGAGAACCGGTTGTTAAATTATTTGAATCTCACCACTGGGAGTGGTGACAGATCTATCTCCGAGATAGATTAATTCAGCTTGAAAGCTTGGTAGGACAAGATTGCTTTCATATCCTTATGGAAGGTAGGGCGCCACAGGGACCCTTGAGAGGCAGAGATGAGCATGGCAGAATATGGGAGAGACAGCCAGAAAAGTCCTTCTCCCTATCACCGCTTGACCTCAGGGACGTGGCGCAGGTCACCGTAGGACGCTCAGATTGAATTCTGGCAATTAAATGATGGAAGAATTTGGTGAATGAACCAGACAGCGCTATATAGCGAATAGGATGGAATAACGCTACACATTCAGAGACGAAAAAAAGGCACTTGAAAGCTCTTAGGGAGACACAAGAAAACATCTGTCTTCATCACTTTAAATCAACTTTAAAGTTTCCTGGGAGAGAGTCAGAAGGCAATTCAAAGTCCTTCTCTAAAGGAATGAAACATCCAGCCTAGTCTTATAGGATGGAGGAGACCAGGCTTGGCAACAACACTTTGTTAAAATCATCTTGGAATGGTTTTAATTTACAAACTAAAAATATTTCTTACAGGAAAAGGGGAAAGCTTGCCTTCTTAACCTCCAAGAGTGCAGATAGTCTTTGACTTATAATACCTATCCTCCGCGAGCTGCACTGGCTGCCTATTGGACTCCAGATGCGTTTCAAGGTGCTAGTCGTTACTTTTAAAGCCCTACATGGTATCGGACCTGGGTACTTGAGAGACTGCCTCCTGCCAATTACCTCCCTATGACCAATTAGATCCCACAGATTAGGCCTCCTCCGGATACCATCAGCTAGCCAGTGTCGACTGTCGACCACCCGGGGGAGGGCCTTTTCTGTGGCTGCTCCGGCCCTCTGGAACGATCTCCCTGTGGAGATTCGGACCCTCACCACCCTTCAGGCTTTCCACATAGCCGTCAAGACCTGGCTGTTCCGGCAGGCCTGGGGCTGTTGAGTTCCCAGTCCCACTTGAATTGCTGCGTTTGTTGTATTTTTAATCTGTCTCTGTATTCTGTTTGTCTTGTTCGTTTTTGTATCGCCCCTTCCCCATGGGTTTGTTCGCCGCCCTGAGTCCCTCTGGGAGTAGGGCGGCATACAAGTTTAATAAATACTAATACTAATACTAATAACCATTCATTTAGTTACCATTCAAAGTTATGATGACACTGAAAAGAATGATTTATGAGCAGCCGGTTCGGGCCGCTTCGCCCGAACTGGTCGCAGAAATTATAGGTGGACCCCCGCCCCCTGCCCCGCCTCTATGTCATTTATGAGTGTTTTTCACACTTACAACCGTTGCCACATCCCCATGTTCATATGATCAAAATTAAGATACATTGCAACTGGTTCATATTTATGACGGTTGCAGTGTCCCGGGGTTACGTGACCTGCTTTTGCGACCTTCTGGCAAGCCCACTCACTGGGGAATCCAGATCCACTTAACCACTGTATTACTAATTTAATAACTGCAGTGATTCACTGAACAACTGTGCCAAGAAAAGTTGTATGATAAGGCAAAGCTCGCTTAACAAATGTCTCATTTTGCGACGTAAATGTTGGGCTCAATTTTGGTCATAAATCAAGGACTATTTAGGTCATAAGAAGTCCATTGCCAGTGTTATATACAGTACCTATGCCAGCTCCTCTCCCTTCAGCAGGTAGAATAATAAATAGGTAAAACAAATAATTCTTCATTGGAACGCGGTTGTTAAGTGAATCTATCTTTCCCTTTGATTTTGCTTGTCAGGTCGCAAAAGGAGATCCCATGACCGTGGGAGACTGCAACCGTCATACATATGGGTCAGGTCAGGCGCCAAGCGTCTGAATATTGATCACGTGACCACGGGAATGCTGCCATGGTTGTAAATGTGAAAAATGGTCATAAGCCGGTTTTTCCCTTGCCGTTCAGAAGTGGTATTCTACCGGTTTGGACCGGTTTGCCTGAACCGCTAGCAGAAATTGATCCACCACCTGCCCCAGCTCTACAGCATCTCATTTAGGTCCTTTTTTGTGAAATGTGCATGCGTGGAAGGCTGTATACGCACTCACATTTGCAAACCGGTAGGGAAGGTACCATATTTTTCAGAGTATAAGACGCACCAAAGTATAATACACACCAAGATTTTGGAGAGGCAAATTAAAAAAAGGTTTTTTTGCACTCTGCAGACTTCCCAAAAATGGCCCGTTTTTTGCAAAAACGGACCCATTTTTTTTCCAAAAAAAGGGCATGCATTAGGAGGCTTGTAGAGTTCTCCTGGAAGGGGGGGCAAAAACAAGCAAAAAACAGCCTGTTTTTCATCAAAAAAAGGGCATGCATAGCCTTTAGGAGGTTTATAGAGTGCTCCAGGAGGGGCAAAATTGAGGAAAAAACGGCCTGTTTTTTGCTCGTTTCTGCCATCCCTCAGCCCCGGGAGCTCTCTGGAAGCCTCCTAAAGGCTATGCACAGCTATTATGGTGAAAGGGCAGGGTTTCAGAAGGCAAAAAATGCTGTATTCAGTGTATAAGACGCACCCAGATTTTCAGCCTCTTTTTTGAAGGAAAAAGGTGCGTCTTATACTCTGAAAAATACGGTAAATGAATTCCACTCCTGGTGCCATTGTAGCTTTGAACGGTCACTAAACGAATTGTTGTAAGTCGGGGACTTCCTAAACCGGCTTCAAAACAAGTGAGATGAATAGAAATAAATAAAACCGGTCTTTCTTCCTGTTCTCTTTGATTTTACCCTGAAAGGGAGAAGGAGAAAGGACGAGGGAAGGGGGAGAATGAATTGAATTGACCTGCTCGGGTAAATCCCTAATGTAGTGTGGAAATAGGTTTACAAACCGTAGATGGTATCATCTGGTCACCTGCCAGGGAATGTTAAGGCCCTTGGAAATCCTATTCCGTGTCAATTTGGGAATCTCACTGAAGCTAAAAGGCCGTTAAATGAAAGGGCCAGAAGAGTGAACATCTTCAGCTCCGTTTCGGGTGTTCTCATTACGATCTGAGCCAGCCATTCAAGCGGCTTTTTTAAAATCCACTAATCCTGATAGATGCTACAGAAAGTATTTCTATTAATGGAGGGTGTGCAACACCACCATGTCACACTGCTTGCTTTTGCCGAGTTGTGGCAGTTCAGGAGACTAGAGGCTATAAAACATACGACAAACGGTTGCAAAATTGAGTATGTCTAGTTTTAATGAAAAGAAGGACTACGGGAGACGTGACAGCAGCGTTCCGATATCTCAGGGGTTGCCCCAAAGAAGAGGGAGTCAAGCTATTCTCCAAAGCACCTGAAGGCAGGACAAGAAGCAATGGGTGGAAACTAATCAAGGAGAGAAGCAACTTAGAACTAAGGAAAATTTCCCGGCAGTGAGAACAATTAATCAGTGGAACAACTGAGCCGAGGTGGCGCAGTGGTTAGGGTGCAGTACTGCAGGCCACTTCAGCTGACTGCTATCTGCAGTTCGGCGGTTCTAATCTCACCGGCTCAAGGTTGACTCAGCCTTCCATCCTTCCGAGGTGGGTGAAATGAGGACCCAGACTGTGGGGGCGATATGCTGACTCTGTAAACCGCTTAGAGAGGGCTGAAAGCCCGATGAAGCGGTATATAAGTCTAACTGCTATTGCTATTGCAAACTTGCCTCCAGAAGTTGAAAATGCTCCAACTCTGGAAGCCTTTAAGAAGATGTTGGATAACCATTTGTCTGAACTGATACAGGTGTCAACTCCTAAAGTTTGCCTGCCTTCTGACAAGCAATGTGCACGAGGAAGACTGATTGTCTTATGAGCCATTTTAAGTTGAGAGGTTCTCTTCTATTGGTAGTGTTATGTATTAAATGTATTTTTCAGATTATAAGAAACACCTTTTCCCCTCCAAAAAGAGGGTGAAAATCTGGGTGCATCTTGTACACTGAATACAGCATTTTTGGCCTCCAGAAACCCCGTCCCTTTACCAAAATGGCCATGCAGAGCCTTTAGGAGGCTTCCAGACTGCTTCTGGGGGCTGGGGAGAGCAGAAATGAGGCCATTTTTTGCTTATTTTTGCCCTCCGAGACCCCAGGAACACTCTATAAGTCTCCTGGGGTCTCGGAGTGCTTTAATACCTCACTTGATCTTGATTGTATCCCTCTGTTAATGCAATTTAGGATTGCATTGGCTTTTTTGGCTGCCACCGCACACTACTAACTCATATTTAGCTGGTTGTCCACTAAGACTCCAAAATCCCTCTCGCAGTCACTGCTATTAAATTTAAGCCTGGTTTCACCCAGTCTATATGTGAAGTTTTGGTTTTTTCCTGCCTAAGTGTAAGACTTTACTTTTTCTCTACACTGAATTTCATTTTGAATTGCTTGATTCATCTCAACATTTCAGCTTGGTCTAAGCTCAATAACAAATGCTGCATGTGGAAGATAATTAGCCAACTCAAAAACAATTTCTCACAGCTAGGAGGAAAAAGTGGGCCAAATTATCTATGAACAAATAAGATAAACACTGAATAATGACGATCACAAGAAATCTATTAATAACACCAGGAGGCCCTCCTGTAAAGAAGAGAAATTTAAATCTAACCATTTAGGAAATACAGAATTTAGCAGATAAACGCAGAAGCTCTTTTCATTACAACAATTTAAAGATATTACTTGATTATATGGGAAATATGAAATCCATTTTAAGTAGATTTGTCACTTAAGTGAACCGATAATTGTTGATGAACTGGCAAGATACAGTTGAGTAATCACTTGAATGGATATAAGCATACAAATAAAAGCAAGGTTTCTGGTGAAAAAAAAACAACAGCAACAATCTGTGTAAATGAATTCCATGCTGTGAATATAAGTGTTTATTGTAGGGATTAGCATTACGCGCAGCATGGTGGCGTAGTGGAGAAGATGCTTGTCTCCCATTGGGGAAGTTGAGAGTTCAATCCTAAGTAGTGGGAGTTGTTTTTCTCGCTCAGAACACAAAGAAAAAAAAAATCTGCTGTGAACTCCACGTAGGCATCAGGAAGGGCATCTGGTCAGTAAATGCTGAGTTCCATTCAGTCACTCCGACTCTGCTCCAATTAAGGAATTACAGCTCATAAAAAGGAAGATAAATGTAGGGATGAGCATTAGGTAGAGGTGGGGAACTATGGCCCCTTTATGACTTGTGGACTTCAACTCCCAGAATTCCTGAGCCAGCCAGTTCCCTACTTCTAATGTAGACAAAGACTTACATGTACCACAACCTAGAATCCTCTCCAACCAAAAATAGGTGATCTAGCTCATTATTTTAAGGTAGGAATCTTATTGAAACTCTAACATTAGTCCTAGAATAAACACAGGTTTTTTTTTTTAAAAAGGAACCAGCTATCCCAAACTTGAGGGAAAAAATCTTAAGGAAGGCAGGAACCAGCACCAGTCTGCCTGCCCCAAGCAGAAACTGAAGAGGCCAGCTTTTGGAAGTGCAGATTTGATAATCCATTCAGAAAGACTGGGTCAGACAGAGACTCCAGATAAGCAACACAATTAGGCAAAACAAGATTAGCTCAGACAAACACCTGGGATTTGCATTTCCTCTTTTTTTCTATAGATCCAGCCATGACCCCTACATAACCCCATAGTAATCCAGAAGGTATAAAACCCACCCACTCTCAACTCCATTTTGTCAGCTTCCCCAGAACCACAAACTCTATCACTCAATAAATGGACTTTCTTTTCAATCAGCCTCCAGCCTCCATTTGATTTCCACCATCTTTCTCCCAGCTTGGAACTGAACCAGATGGATTTTCCTTCCCAACAACTCACTTAACAACTGTCTCACTTAGCGACAGAAGTTTTGGGCTCAATTGTGGTCAGAAATTGAAAACTACCTGTAAGTTCACTAGAACTTCACATTTTCAGGTGAGCAGAGCCAGGCTGTTCAAAAAACGTAAATTATGAAATGCCAAGAGTATGGACCCAAAATGCTATGCTAATACAAGGCCTTGGTGCCTAAGCCTTTAATTAGTGTTTTAATTAGCATGCTTCTCTGGATCATGTTACATATCATTTCCTGTGAGGTGGTTGAGAATAAATCATTATTTTTTTTAAAAAAAATAACAATAATCAAGAACATCTTTATTAAAAGATTATCTATCAGCGTGATAAGCAATTATCTAATTTAGATCAGTAGCCTTAGTGAAATTAATTACCTATCGCAATTGGAAAATGATTGAAGCAATAGCATTTTGCCACAGAAGGAGAAGCTAATTAACATGCTGGCTGGACATGAATGCCCTCTGTAAGCTTAACGTTCCTTGGCCCAGCTGCCCAGCATGTGATCAAGGTTTAATTTGATAACATAATTTGCATTCTTGTCTTCTGATGGGATTATTATGTCCCCATCATGGTCAAAAGCCCCTTTCTGAATGCCTTGCCTGCTAATGAATTAGCACCCAATTAACATGAATTAACGGTGGTCAAACACTCCGGGTAAAATTTCACCTTCCTGCTTTAATGATTCTTAAAAAGCAGGATATGGAGAGATTTTAAATGTTAGCGTTAAAGAAGAAGGCTCACAAGAATAGCCTGGGTAGCCAAGAAAAGAAACCGAGAATCGTGGAACAAGTCAACCCAGATTTCTCAGTTGAGTCACGAAGGAGGAAGCCCAAATTATCATCTTACTTGACAGACAGACAGACACCCTCACGCACAGAAGGAAGTAAATACCTTTCTTACTAAGGTATTTACTTAAGGGTTGCTTGTACACAAAACACTCGAGATCAATTCATCTGAAACCTGGCAGGTTTCATTCCCTTGAAATAGACAACATTATATATTACTGCCATCCAATTCTGCCAAGATAGGGAAAAAAGTTATTGTCAATTTCATGAAGAAACGCTGCATTTGTCTGCAAATTGACAAGGTTTATAGCTTCATAAGGGGCTATATTTCCTTTTGCTGCCAAGCTCAATCCTTTAAAAACGGAGAGCCAGTTAGATCTAGTGGTGAGGCACAAGGCTAGAAGCAAGGAAACTGTGAATTCTAGTCCTGCCTTAGCCATGAAAACTAGTTGAGTGACTTTGGGCTAATCACTAGGAGAAGTAAGTTCTAGATCGAGTTCCGCCTTGAGCATGAAAGCTGGCTGGGTGATTTTGAGCCAATCACCAGAAGACTGTGAGTTGCAGTCCCGCCTTACGCCTTAAAGGCGCCTGAGTAACTTTGAGCCAATCATCAGAAGACTGTGAGTTATGGTCCCGCCTTACACATTAAAGGTGCCTGAGTAACTTTGAGCCAATCACCAGGAGACTGTGAGTTGTAGTCCTGCCTTAGGCATGAAAGACGGATGGGTAATTTTGGGTCAATCACCAGGAGATGTTAAGTTCTAGTTCCGCCTTAAGCGTGAAAGTTCTGCCTTAAGCATGAAAGCTGACTGGGTGATTTTGGGCCAATCACCAGGAGATCGTGAATTCTAGTCTCACCTTCTCTTCCCTTCCCTTCCCTTTCCATCCCATCCCATCCCATCCCACCCCACCCCACCCCACCCCACTCCACTCTATCTACTCTACTCTACTTTAAATGAGATTGTAAATTGGGCCAAAACTCACTTGACAACTGTCTCACTTAGCAAAGGAAATTTGGGGCTCCATGGTGGTCGTAAGCCGAGGACTACCTGTGCCACCCCAGATCTTGTTTTTGCCAATGCCTTCTGCGGCATTTAGCTTTTTCTGCTCCACAAACACGGCAATAGAGAATCACACTCGGCTTGCATCAATTAGAATTAACTTTTAAAGCCTCCCCATTTAAATCTGTCATTACGTTACAAATTACCTTAGCAGCTCGGCTTAACAAGAACCTAAAATACCACTGCATGAAAATGAGGAGTTTTATCATGCATTTGATTTCAAATGTGGGGCCCGCTGTTGAGCGCTTGGGTGTGTGTTTGCTGCGAATGTCAATTTGGAATCAGGGATGGTAATTGAAAATGTTGTGAGGATGGAAACTTGCTGGCCGGACTAATTATGGGGTAATTAATAAAGATAATGAACCCCACGTTTGGGTCGAAGGAGGCAGTGATAGAAGTGGGCTACATGCATGAAACCTCTGAAATGTGGAAGTGATAAATGAGCCAAAATACCTATTCCTGTCCATTGGCTTTATTGGGTGCATATATTGCTTTCATGGCCATTATACTAGCAGCAGTGATTCTCATTGTTATATAGAAAACAGGATGCGCTATCTACAGCCAGTGGCTGGATTCAAATAATTTAACAACTGGTTCTCTGCCCTAATGACCAGTTGGGTAGGCGTGGCTCGGTGGTCATGTGACTGGGTGGGCACGGCCAACTCAACATCACTCAGGTCGATGGGCACTTCGCCTTAGCTGTTACAATGTCATAAGGGTTAACTGGAGAGGCAGTTTCTGTAAGCAGGGCAATAAAGATGAGGCTAGAAACAACACCAGAATGTTTCCTTCCTTCCTGCCTTCCTTACAGGATTAGCCCTGTAAAGTGGAAAAAGAACAAAAGGAGATTTCTTCCAACAACCGGTTCTCTGAACGGTTTAGAAAGTGAACAACTGGTTCTCTGTCCTAATGACCAGCTGGGTAGGCGTGGCTCAGTGGTCATGTGACTGGGTGGGCGTGGCCAACTCAACATCACTTGCTTTCATGGCCATTTTACTAGCAGCAGTGATTCTCATTTTTATATAGAAAACAGGATGCGCTCTCTACAGCCAGTGGTGGGATTCGAATAATTTAATAACTGGTTCTCTGTCCTAATGGCCAGCTGGGTAGGTGTGGCTCGGTGGTCATGTGACTGGGTGGGCGTGGCCAACTCAACATCACTCAGGTCGATGGGCGCTTCGTCTTAGTTCTTACAATGTCATAAGGGTTAACTGGAGAGGCAGTTTCTGTACGCAGGTCAATAAAGATTAAGCTAGAAACCAGAATGTTTCCTTCCTGCCTTCCTTACAGGATTAACACAGTAAAGTGGGGAAAAAGAACAAAAGGAGATTTCTTCCAACAACCGGTTCTCTGAACTGCTTAGAAAGTGAACAACTGGTTCTCTGTGCTAATGACCAGCTGGGTAGGCATGGCTCAGTGGTCATGTGACTGGGTGGGCGTGGCCAACTCAACATCACTTGCTTTCATGGCCATTTTACTAGCAGCAGTGATTCTCATTTTTATATAGAAAACAGGATGCGATATCTACAGCCAGTGGTGGGATTCAAATAATTCAATAACTGGCTCTCTGCCCTAATGGCCAGCTGGGTAGGCATGGCTCGGTGGTCATGTGACTGGGTGGGCGTGGCCAACTCAACATCACTCAGGTCGATGGGCGCTTCGTCTTAGTCATTACAATGTCATAAGGGTTAACCAGAGAGGCAGTTTCTGTACGCAGGTCAATAAAGATTAAGCTAGAAGCAACACCAGAATGTTTCCTTCCTGCCTTCCTTACAGGATTAACACAGTAAAGTGGGGAAAAAGAACAAAAGGAGATTTCTTCCAACAACCGGTTCTCCGAACTGCTTAGAAAGTTAACAACTGGTTCTCCTGAATAGGTGCGAACCGGCTGAATCCCACCACTATAGACAAAGGTTGTTTCTAAAGAGGTGGGACTGGAAGTATGATTTGGATAATCAGGAGATCTAGTTTAGTTTATTATTAGTTTTGTATGCCGCCCACTCTCGGAAGACTCCGGGCGGCATGCAAAGTTTGGTCCAGTGCTTAAGGAATTACCCTAAAAAGCTGGAGACTGTGAATTCTAGTTCCGCCTTCGCCATGAAAACCAACTGGGTGACTTTGGGGCCAATCACAGATGGGTTCTAGTCATTTTACAATGGGAAAAAAAGTGACTCATGACCATTTTTCACACGATGGTTGCAACATCCTCACGGCCATATGATCAAGATTCGGACACTAGGCAACTGACATGGATTTATGACGATCGCAGTCTCCCAGGGATATGGGATCCCCTTTTGCAACCTTCTGACAAGCAAAGTCAATGGGGAAGCCAGATCCACTTATCAACCGTGTTACTAACTGTTGTGACTCAGCAGAAGTTTGCTGTGAGTTGAGTCAGGATGCAGGAATAACAATGCAGCTGGGGCTCATTAGTGTGGTCTTCAGAGCCGAGGTGGCACAGTGGTTAAATGCAGCACTGCAGGCTACTTCAGCTGACTGCAGTTCTGCAGTTCGGCTGTTCAAATCTCACCGGCTCAGGGTTGACTCAGCCTTCCATCCATCCGAGGTGGGTAAAATGAGGACCCGGATTGTTGTTGGGGGCAATATGCTGACTCTGTAAACCGCTTAGAGAGGGCTGAAAGCCCTATGAAGCGGTATATAAGTCTAACTGCTAATGCTATTACTATTGCTATTCTGGAGATAAAAGGACTGATGGTGCCATGCCCTGGTTGCAGAAGTCAACGTTCATTCATTCGTTCATGGTTCGTCGTTCATCGGTCATGGTTTGTTTGTGAGAGGCACTTGGATAAGTGATTTGCTTTCTGTAAGCTTGATTCAAAGAGACACTTGGAGAAGTGATTTGCTTTCTTTCAGTAAAACCTTTTTGTCAGAGACTTTATTTATGTTTATTTTTGGGGTCGCAGCCAGCGTGAGCCGAGACTGATGAAGTTCTTTCCTTTTAAGTCTGTCTGACTGTCATCTGTTAACGAGCGAGGGAGGGGGGGGGTCAGAACAACTAACTAAACAACCGCAGTGCTTCCCTTAACAAGTGTGGCCAGAAAGGTCAAAAAAATGCCTTTCCCCATAAAATGGAGCAAAATTCACTTAACAACCATCTTGCTTAGCAACATAAATTTTGGGCTCAGTTGCAAGCCAAGGACTACCTTTATATTAACTTTATATTGTGGGATGAGGACCAACAAATCATGATTTGCATCTAGTCTCGAATTTTCCATCTGACCATTTGTTGGGTCTTACCAAATTATTATTATTATTTTTACCTAGCGTCTCTCTTTCTCTCTCTTCTCTGTGTATATTTATTTACCTTAAAAAAGAGCAAACTATATTTAGATTCGTCCATCTATCAACTTCTGTTATTGTTGCTGAAACACCACATTCGAAATAAGTGCCAAGGTGTTTGTGGTTTCCCCCCCCCCCCATACGAAGAGAATATTAAGACCAATGTAGAACCTGTCGGATATTCTAAGATTTGCACATTTTTGTTTTTTGTTTTTTGTTTTAAAAAAATCCCAACCATGTTGTGCATTATCTATTCCCCAGGGCAGATTTTGCAGCTTCGACGGGAGTATTCAAATACCATCTTTGCAGATGGCCATGTGGCCAGGATCCAGAAGATTTTGTATAGATGTAAAAGGATGATTTCCCATCTGGAATGATGAAACCTGCCATCTGGCTGCAGTTAACCAATGTTGTGGATAAATACTGGAATAGATGAACTCTTGCTATACCAGACCCCATCCTTCGGGGGAGGAAAAAAAAATGCGGTTATGATTTCTTTTTCATTTATAAGGTTGTTTAGAGATAAAAGAGAAAAAAGGAATTTATAGCTCTATTTAGGAAAAAATAGTCTGCCGTTGCAATACGTTTATGCAATTCATTCCGCCTGACCCAGCCGTTTCAGTAAAATATAGAAATCCATTGTGGCAACTGATCTAGGGGATTATGAAAGAACAGAACGTTGCTAGTTTGTCTTATTGTTGGTAGGGCAGAGAGGTGCCTCAGTGGTTAAGGCACTGGGCCAGTGGTGGGATACAACTGGTACGCCCCGGTACAGGCATACCTGTGCCTGCTGGGAGCACCAGTTACCATTCCAGTACGGTGCTCCGGAGGGCCCACCCGCCCGCCTGCTCTCCTTACCGCTATTTGAGCCAATTGGGGCTTTCGCGCATGTGCACGGAGCATACGGCGCCTGCACGATGCTCCGCCGAGCAGCTGGATTGTTACGGGCTGTAAGTATGCATGCATGCACTGTGCTTACACTGCACATGTTCACATGGTGGACGCCTGGCCCCATTGCAGTGTACTGGTTGCAACAGTATCCGGAACCCACCAATGCACTGGACTTGTTGGCGGGAAAGCCGGCAGCCCAGGTTGAAGACGTGCCACACAACAGAGTGAGTTCCCAAGTAGATAAATAGGCACCACTTTGGTTGAAAGGTAAGGTAAGAATAGAATAGGATAGAATAAAATAACAGAGTTGGAAGGGACCTTGAAGGTCTTCTAGTCCAAACCCCTACTCAGGCAGAACCCAGCACCATTTCAGACAAATGGTTGTTCAATCTCTTAGCCGAGCTGAGGTGGCACAGTGGTTAAATGCAGCACTGCAGGCTACTTCAGCTGACTGCAGTTCTGCAGTTCTGCAGTTCAGCTGTTCAAATCTTACCAGCTCAGGGTTGACTCAGCCTTCCATCCTTCCGAGGTGGGTAAAATGAGGACCCGGATTGTTGTTGGGGGCAATATGCTGACTCTGTAAACTGCTTAGAGAGGGCTGAAAGCCCTATGAAGCGGTATATAAGTCTAACTGCTATTGCTATTGCTATTCTTTAAAACTTCCAGTGTTGGAGCATTCACAACTTCTGGAGAGAAGTTGTTCCACAGATTAATTGTTCTGTCAGGAAATTTTTTCTTAGTTCTAGGTTGAATCACTCCTTGATTATTTTTCTGTTGTGGCCCAGCAGGTGCTGTTGGAGCTGCCACCAGACTCCGACAGTGAGGGGCCCTCTGAGTCGGCTCTGGAGGAGGTGAAGGACCCTGGACAGGGTTCCGACTCCGAGCAGGGCGCAGAGAGGCTGGTTGGCCACCAGAAGGCACCTGAGCCTTGGACCAGTGGGGAGGAGACAAGGGAGAGTGAACCGAAAGTCAGTAGTGAGTTGTTCCTGGATGCACGCCATCGAAGAGCTAATAGGCGTCAGGAACAATTACGCAATTACAGGAGGTGATTGCACTCAGCTGGTGGTCATTAGGCTCCTCTCCAGACTATAAAAAGCTACTTGTGCACACGGCCCTCTTGGCAGAAGTCAACGCAGGATTGAATGTCGGAGGACATTACTGTGAGCTTGGCAGGCTGGATTGCTGCCAAGCCTTATCTGTGTTTATTGCTGCCTGAGTTTGTCTGAGTTGCTGCCAAGGTCCTTATCTGTTTGTTATGCTTGGCTTTCAGCCACCGAGGTCTTGGTGTCTTGCTATTAAAGTACATTCCAGTTAAGCTTGTCTCGGCAGTCATTACTGGACGGAGGAGGGGGTCAGAACATTTTTCATTCATTCCTTCTTATCCTGCCTTGAGGTGCTTTTGAGAATACGTTGACCCCCTTTTCTTTGTGGTCAACTTTGAGATATTGGAACCCTGCTATCATTTCATCCCTGGTCCTTCTTTTCATTAAATTAGACATACCCAATTCTGGTGTATAGTTATTTTCAAGGAGAACGCCTCTGTCAGGGGTGAAATGCCATCGGTTAGGACTGGTTCGCTCAAACCGATAGTAAAAAATGCTACTGGTTTGGGCAAACTAGGATTTCTGACAATCAGCTGGGCGAGGATCAGCTGCGACACGCGGTTAATATTAGCTAGAATTGACGGATTTCCTGCTCTCTAGCTAAAATAAATCATCTGGCACAACGGACTCTCCCTGATGCAGGAGGGGGTGCACAGGTAAACCCACCAGTGGCTGGCCAGGTTAGGTGGTCTTACTAGAATGGACCTTATAAATTCATATTAGCTTGGCTTTTCATTCTAGTGCCCTGGAGTTCCAAAGTTGACTTTTAGCTGGAGTGAACTTTCTCTCCAACTTCCTCATAAGTATTAAAAATAGGGCTGAACAGTGTGGCAAGACCCTGTAAAGGAGGGGCACAGAAAGCCAGACGTGGGTGAGAGATAGAACAGAGGTAAAAACTGCTGACAGCTTAAGACATTATAGGAACTTCTCTTTTTTGTATTTCTCCTATGTACTTCTCTGTAACATTCCAAATGAACTTCTCCTTTTCGAAATGTCATGTTTGTCTCATGTATGGAAACGCCTTGAGAATGCACAGTGTGGAACACGGCATAAAAGTAGCATCCTGGGCAGAGCCCAGGCAGTTCAGATTTTGGTGTGTGAACTCGATGCATCAAATAAACCTGTTTCTCTCACCTTCGTGGTCTCAAGTCCTGGTCTTTCGTAAGTAGATTACAAACCTCAATCTGCTGCAACACCCCCACCTCCTCATTGTTCTACTTACCTTTGCAACAGAGGTGGGTTCCTACCAGAGTTTGGACCGATTTAGCCGAAACGGTAGCGGTTTGCCAGCCTGGGTCGCCAGAACTGGAACTGGTTCTCTGGTTGGAGCGGCATGGTTTTCCCCCCCATTTTTTTAATGTTCTGCCTATTTATGGGCAACTGTGCACATGCGCGGAGCACACAAAATTGCATGCACACAGAACTGGCAGTAATGCCGACAGCAACCCATCCCTGCTTTGCAGATCAGAAAGCATGCATGCACATGCAAAGCACATGCTCAGTGGCAGACTCACCTAACCAGTAGCAGACTTCAGAGGATTACATGGCCGAGGTGGCGCAGTGGTTAGGGTGCAGTACTGCAGGCCACTTCAGCTGACTGTTCAGCTGACTGTTATCTGCAGTTCAGCGGTTCTAATCTCACCGGCTCAAGGTTGACTCAGCCTTCCATCCTTCCGAGGTGGGTGAAATGAGGACCCAGACTGTGGGGGCGATATGCTGACTCTGTAAACCCCTTAGAGACGGCTGAAAGCCCTATGAAGCGGTATATAAGTCTAACTGCTACTGCTACTGCTATATTTCTCAGTAACAAAATAATTGGTGGTGGTTGGTAGGGATTAAAAAAAAAATCTTCTGCCCTAGATCCTGACCGTAATGAATTTGGGCGACCCATAGTAGGGTGAATCATAGCTAAAACAAAATTATTATATATATATATATATATATATATATATATATATATATATATATATATATATATATATATATATATATATATATATATATATATATATATATATATATATATATATATATATATATATATATATATATATATATATATATATTATATATATATTTTAAAGTCACAACCCCTGGTATGCCCAAATATGGGAGGAAGGTCACACTTCCATTCTCTGTCCTTCGGCTCGTCACAAGAGACCATCCAGACAGAAACCCAATATTTTTTACTGTTGCCTTTTTGTTACATTTGTTATATTTATGCTGATAAATAAATAAAGGGAGACTAGTATAGATCTATTTCAAGCTATTTAGCTCTCATCAGCTAGCCATACCCTTACTGGGAATCGGACCTGTGCTCTATTGCCTCTTAGGCAGATGTGTTAACCATTGAGCTACAGAGCTCGACTCCTTATCAGCCAGCCAGGGTGAGAGGTATATATTTAAAGTCACAACCCCTGGTATGTTGGGAGGAAGGTCACACTTCCACTCTCTTTATTTATCAGCATAAATATAACAAATGTAACAAAAAGGCAACAGTAAAAAATATTGGGTTTCTGCCTGGATGGTCTCTTGTGACTTCATATGTCTTAACTGCCGATGTCCGTCAGAGAGGGAGTCTGGGTTGAGTACCATATAAGTTCATCTAACAACACTGTTTTCCAAGATAAAAAAGATCTGCAAGGGGTATTTTTAAAAATTTTATTCAATTTTTTTTTGCCCCTTTGAGTGTATTCTGTTTATGTGATCCTCAAAGTGTAGCTGTTTTCTGGTGGGAAGGAAAACCACAGATATAAAAAAAAGCCATCGCTGGTATAATGCAAAGTTTATTTTTCTTGTCTTCCCCTGTTCTTAATTTCCAAGTCAGATTTGTTCATTGATTATGGGAGACAACTTCTCTTTCGGTCCAGCTCATGAAACCAAATCACCTCCGAATCAATTGTGTGCCTCCGTTTACAGCCATTCCGCTGACTTATGAATTAAATCTGACTCTTAATGAATGAACGCTTTGACATTTATTTCATCAGCGAGCTGGGCAATAAAATTCCTGCTTTGAAACCTGCAAAAGATTATTATTTTTAATCTTCCAGAGACATTAACATTCATAGCAAGGAGCCCTTGCCAGCTCATAAGACATCCAAACCTCCTCAATGAAAAAAACTCTCCCTGGCAGCCATAAGCAAGAAGCTGAGAAAATGTACAGCTTTGTATATTTCTGTTTATTTAATTGTTGATTCCACAGTCAACCTTTATATAGATCCATCCTTGTTGGAACATGGAGTAGCAGTCAAGATATGAGGCAGCTATGATACGAGGGGAGCGAAGGAAGAGAGAGAGAGAAAATGTTTAACTGGAGAACTCTTTATTAATATTTAATGTGTATTTGCATTAAAACCCCAAATTGTAGTTCCAGATATTTCGTGCCAGTATTTCCACGCTCCCATTAGCAAGATGTAAAGCAGATGTAAAGTGAACTCAAAGAAAGTGTAATGCAGCTTCAGCTTGCCTCTTAAGTAGCAAAAAGCCATTGATGAATGGTTGCTGGAGTCTTACTCAGCAAACGGCCTGCAGGAGATATTGGAGGGCACAAAAAATCAGAGATCCATCGTGATTTCTTCCCCCAGGGATCCCAGAGCATTAAAAAGGGAGCAAGAATTATTAATATGACCTATCCTAAGATAAGGCAATGTGGGAGATACGTTTTTCTGAGGTGGGAGTTATGAGCTAGAGTTTTCCAGGGAATTTGGATACTGGCTCAGTCAACAGACAAATGCCACTGAGCAGTTAGGCTGAGAAGAGATAAACAAAGTATGCATTAATCTGGGAAGGTCGGGAAAGTGACATATTTGGGCTGCATAAATTAATTAAAATAATTGTAAAATAATTGTAAAATAATTGTAAAATAATTGTAAAATAATTGTAAAATAATTGTAAAATTATTGTAAAATTATTGTAAAATTATTGTAAAATTATTGTAAAATTATTGTAAAATTATTGTAAAATTATTGTAAAATTATTGTAAAATTATTGTAAAATTATTGTAAAATTATTGTAAAATTATTGTAAAATTGAGTCGTCTCTCGAGGATGTGGAGGAACATGGACAGGGTTCCGACTCCGAGCAGGGCGCAGAGAGGCTGCTTGGCCACCAGGAGGCACCTGAGCCTTGGACCAGTGGGGAGGAGACAAGGGAGAGTGAATCGGAAGCCAGTAGTGAGTTGTTCCTGGATGCACGCCATCGAAGAGCTACTAGGCGTCAGGAACAATTACGCAATTACAGGAGGTGATTGCACTCAGCTGGTGGTCATTAGGCTCCTCTCCAGACTATAAAAAGCTACTTGTGCACACGCCCCTCTTTGCAGAAGTCAACACAGACTTTCTATGAGCTTGGCAGGCTGGATTGCTGCCAAGCCTTATCTGTGTTTATTGTTGCCCAAGCTTGTCTGTGCTGGGTTGCTGCCAAGGACTTGTTTGTTAATTAAATGCCGTAATTTATCTCTGGCTCGGAGTGTGCTTTGGTGTGGAATGAGGGGGTTCAGAACAGGTTGGTAATCAATCAGTCAATCACTGCTTTGAATGGCTTCATCACTATATATAATACCATTTATTCTGTATAAGCAGCTTGAGGTTAAGCCATACATGTTTGCTGATGGTTGTCTGGTGCCTCTTCCTGGCTTCTGGTGAAGCGTGAGATGGACCTACAGCTGTTTTTTTAAATTGTTAACTAGCTGATAACCCGGCATTGCCCGGGTATTTATTTATAGGGGGAAAATATCCAGACCAAATGTAATTTCTAATGTTGGATTTTTCCTCGTACCAAAGGGAGTCCCCTTGTGGAATAATGGGAAGCCATTACCATGGCAGCTCTACTGCGCTGCACAGTAGAAGCCATTTTACGGCACTACAGTAGAAGCCATTTTAAGGCACAACAGGCGGTATTTTAACACAACATAGACCCCGAGGAGTTTTAGGGTTGGCTTATCCCCACAGTATTTGTTTCCAGAGAGTAAGTCATCTGTGTGCCAAGTTTGGTTGAAATTGCTCAAGGTGTTCTAGAGTTATGCTGGAACATACATACATACATACACACACACATACTCGTTTATATATATATCTATACATGAAGCTGATTTCTTTAGCTGTTAATTCTGGTTTTTAAAATAGAATAAAAGAAGATCTTATGAACGCAACATTACCCTTGCTGAAAAAATATATCGACTTTCTGTCGGAAACAGAATAATGAGTGAAGTCAAAATTGTTTCATGTTTTCAGACCTTCGGGCCTACCGCCTGCAAAATGAGAGCCCCCCACTGACACAATAAAAAGTAAATATCACTATGGAACTTGCCAGATCACATAATTCAAACACAAAAGTTCAGGTGAATATCTCTGTGAAAGCTTCCTTTTCATATCAATCTTTTTTTTCTTCTCATTAAACGCAAGCAAATTATTCACCGGGAAAGGAGAAAAGATAGACAGGCCTCATTGATGGAGTAGTTACAAAAAAATCAGCCAACAAGGTGCAAAGTACAGTTCTTGACTTACAACCACAATTGAGCCTGCCCTTCATGTTGCTAAGTGAGATATTTGTTAAGTGAGTTTTGCTCCATTTTATGACCACAGCTGTTAAAAGCTGTTATTCTATCACTGCAGTTGTTAAGTTAGTAACATGGTTGTTAAGTGAGTCTGGCTTAACCCATTGACTTTTCTTGTGAGAAGGTCGTAAAAGGGAATCATGTGACCCAGGGACACTGCAACCGTCATAAATTTTATGTGAGCCGCCCTGAGTCCCCTCAGGGAAAAGGGCGGCCTACAAATGTTAATAAACATTACAAACAAACATTACAAACATAAATATGAACCAAGTGCCAAGCGTCCGAATTTTGATCATATGATCATGGGGATGCTGCAACGGTCGTAAGTGTGAAAATGGTCATAAGTCCCCTTTTCAGTGCTGTTGTAGTTTCAAACGGTCACTAAGTGGAACTGATGTAAGTCAAGGACTACCTGTACTGTTTCCTCTGAAGAACACAACACTGCATTTCATTTGCTTATGGGACATAATTTATACCTTCCGCATAATCTATATATAAAAAAGCCAAGTACTACACAGTCATCATGAAATCTCCAGAACTGTAAAGCCTACAAACTCAAAATTTGACATGTATGCTCTTCTTGGCTTCTAGGTGCTCACTAAGAAAGTTTTTTTTTTCAAAATGACCATCAGATCATTAGTATTTCTTATATAGTAATCAACACATTGATGCTAAGGAGTTCTACCACCCCTCCCCACCTGAAAAGAACTCTGTTCCAACTGTAGTTGCCTCACATTCTGTTACCTCAGTTCAAACTGGCAGACGTTCTATTCTTTCACTCAGGAGTGGTCTGGAGCTCCTTACAGTACTAAATGTCAGTACTTGACCAAAATGTCTATACCTTCCACCTATGGAACTGCATCTGGACTCAAGGTCGCAGGAGCGATATTCCCTTACATATTTCAATCACCGACTACCACTGAGCCAACGGATTGAACCGGATTTCTCCTGCATTGCCTGATTATATAGTTTTGTTGTGAAGCAAAGGGAGCCAGCTAATACAAACATATTTATAATAAGCTGAATCAAGCTGTGGAAATCTCTAGGCTGAACCAATTCAGCAGTTATGGGATTTTTTAATATATATTTTAATGGTTTCCCATTAAAACAGATGTCATACATGGTTGTTTTCTTGCAGACATCTGATTACCAAACTAGGTTACATCATCAGTTGATGTTGAATGAGTGTCTCAGTCCCCATGACCTCCATAATATAAACAAGTACCTCTTGCTTCTAAAATGGATTTTGTAGATGTGATTTCCATTTACAAAATATATGGATCAGTATTTATCAGTATTCTGTCAGTATTCTCTTGTACTGGGAAACAATTGGGGTTTTCATAGATGCTTTTATGCCAAAATCTGCATTTGTTTCTATTCAAGACTTTTCCTAACATAATTTTTTTTCTACGCAGTTTCCCAAAGGCTCCTAGCTATTGAAGTAATTAAGTGAGAAACGCTTTCATACCAATTTCCCCAATGGCTCATTTTGGATTCCATATTTCCCCAGTGCATACTTTTTATTTTCTAATACGTAAAGGCTTTCTCTCTCTTTCGCGGAGCAGATTTATTTATTTTTTTGTTTCATATGCAGCTTTAAGAAGATGCTTTCCTTTTTCAAATCTAACTCTCAACCCCTATCAAAAGGATATGGAACTGTAGATGTCTAACAAAGAAAGCCGGGCATTCGTCAACGTCATTTGGGTCTATAGCAATACAATAGCATTTAGACTTATATGCCACTTTTCCAATCTTAGCTCGTCATTTTACCTGTGGCACGACAAAACCGCGCTGGTCAAAATCGTGGCGATAAAATCGCGGCGCTAAAGCCGCGATGTCATCGCCACGCGTCATCACCGCCGTGACAACAGCACGGCAACAGAAGGGCGCTTTAAAACGGTGCCGCAGCAGAAAGCCGACTTCATTTAAGGTAAGCGTTAGGATTAGGTTTAGGGGTTTGTTTTAGGGTTTGTTTTAGGGTTAGGTTTAGGGTTAGGTTTAGGGTTAGGTTTAGGGTTAGGTTTAGCGTTAGGGTTAGGTTTAGGGTTAGGTTTAGGGTACTAAGTGCTTGGGAATGCGCGATTTTGCCCTCCGCGATTATGTCATCGCGGTAGGGTCGCGTTTTTCCTTAGCGCTTAGAATGGCGCGAATTAGTCTTCGCGCTTATGTCTCCGCGCAGAAGGGCTTCGCGGATTTGCGGTGGAACCATTTTACCCACCTCGGAAGGATGGAAGGCTGAGTCAACCAGGAAGGATGGAAGGCTGAGTCAACCATGAGCTGGTGAGGATCAAACTCCTGGATGTGGGCAGAGTTAGCCCTGCAATACTGCCTTCTAACCACTGCACCACCATGGTTCTATGTCTTGCTGCTGAATCCAATTCGCTAAATTAATTCTTCTAGAAGTATAAACAGGTGTCATTTGTACGCCAGTCTTTGGCATCTATGTGGCTGCTTTGGAAAGGACTGCTAGAATTGAGGTAGCCATGGATGGATGGAGGAGGAGGAGGAGGAGTAATAGTAGGAGGAGGAGTTATCCATTTAGAATAGCAGACTAACAGAGTTGGAAGGGACCTTGGAGGTCTTCTAGTCTAGGGGGGTCAGCAACCTTAAATACTCAAAGCCACAAAGGTCCTAACCAGAAGCCCCCCATTCAATTCTGGAGCAAACCAGAAGTCCAGTTCCTCTACCATAGAGTCTCCTCCTAGCGCAGCATCCTTTTTCCTCTATCTGTCCTAACCGAAAGCCCTATCAATTGTGGAGCTGACTGGAAAACCTGCTCCTTGCCATAGAGTCTCCTTCTGGTGCATCGTGCTTCCCCCCTCCCCTCACTGAAAGCTCCTCTCAGAATTGTGGCGCCGACCAGCGACAGGGAGCCGCAGCAGAGGGCTGAAAGAACCACATGCAGCTCCAGAGCCACAGTTTCCAATCCTTGACCTAGGCGTCTAATCATGGAAACGTATCAATTTCACCATCCGACCCGCATCATATTTGCTTTCAATTTAGGGAACATCAGGACTCCTCTTAGTAATTAATACCCATCTCAAGAACTTGTACGGCGTCCTGTGGCCGACGAGTGGCTGACATTTGAATAAATCAAAATAGCTGGGGTTGAAGTGGCTGAGAGCGATGGATCTTTCAACTGCAAAGGATGTCCAAGGAAGAACCTCCTTTCTCTCTAAATTGCATCTCTCTGGGCCGTCATCTCTTTACTAATACTACTTTGACATTTAACACTAATTAGTAGGCTGGTTATACTGTCTGCACCTGAGCATTTATCACACTTGCATTTTTCTCCAGGAACCCCAACACAACTTATCAGGAGGAGGTGCTTTCCAATTTTAGCTTCACATGTTTCTGTGGGCAGGTTACTCTAAGATAGTATCTGCGATAGATACCATGAGGTGGGCAGAGAGGAAAACATGTAGTAGGTTTTTACTGTCTTGGAAGAGTGAGGTTGAAGTATGTTCCTAGATGGGTGTGATATGTTATCTTTAGTTAACATCAACATCGATCAGTGGTGGGTTCCTACCGGTTCAGCCCGGTTCAGCTGAATCGGTAGTGGTATGGCGGCCCTGGGTCGCTGATACCGGCAGTGACCTAGGCCTGCCATGCCCCGGAACCAGTTTCCTGGTCACCGCCATCACTGCTGCCATCTTGTTTTTGAGTTCTGCGCATGCGCAGAACAATTTTAATTGAACTGCGCATCTGCGTGCATGAGGAAACCAGCAGTAAAGCCGGCCAAAACCCACCCCTGACATTGATGAACAATATTTTATTTTATTTATTTATTTAGTTTGTCAAACATGCACAAGACAACAGGAGTAGGTATGAACATAAGCATGAACGGAGAAAGCAGATACAGATAAATGGGGACAGAAAGACAAGGACGGAAGGCACACTGGTGCGCTACGGACCTCTTAGGAATGGGGTGAGGTCCACGGTAGACAGTTTAAGGATGAAGCTATGGAGGGTTTGAGGATGTAACAAAGGAGTCACACCTAGATATTACCTAGCTATGACTCCACACTATGGTTGTGGATGATGAATATATCTGCTTTGACATTCTGTACCATGGACGTACCATTTTTCTGTCAAACAAAGTAGCCAAATTGGATCGCTGTTCAATCACACTGTCAAACTGAGGTAATTATTTTGCACTTCCATAGAATCCTTGAATTGCAGGGCTGAAAGGGATCTTGGAGGTCTTCTAGTCCAACTCCCTGGCCAAGGCAGGAGTTCTTACACCATCCTGCACAAATGGCTGTTCTCCACATCCCCCTCCTTCATCAGCTTCATTTTCTTTTTTCTTCCCCTCATTCTCCCTCTCTTCCGCCTCCTGCTCCTCCTCTTCTTCCTCCCCCTCCTCCTTCTTCTTTCCCTCATTCTCCCTCTCATCCTCCTTTTTTCTTCCTCTTTCTCCCTCCTCTCCTCCTTCATCTACTTCATTTTTCTTCTTTCTTCTTCTCCTCTTTCTCCCTCTCCTCCTCTTTCTTTCTTTCTTTCTTTCTTTCTTTCTTTCTTTCTTTTTTCTTCCTCCTCCTTCCTCTTCTTCATTTTTCTCCCTCTCTTCCTCTTCTTTCTTTCTTTCTTTCTTTCCTCCTCCTCCTCCTTCCTCATCTTCATTTTTCTCCCTCTCCTCCTCTTCCATCATCTTCTTCTTCATTTTCTTCTTTCTCTTTTTCTTTTCTTTCTCACCCTCCTCCTCCTCTTCCTCCCTATCCTTTTTCTGACACTCACACAATTGCATAATTTCCTTATGCAACATCACCTGGACCTCACAATCATCAGAAAGTAGTTGTCCGTGTTGCTATGGAGACAGAGGAGTAGGGGGGGGTGGATTGGAGGTGTGTCCCTCCTCCCCCTCCCCCTCTTCCTTGCCTTGGATAAAGTTTAATGAATTTGAAATTCTAAAGGAAACTCTTGCAACGGGCAACGGAGAGAAGGACATGACCCAGAGAAGGAGGTAGAAGGGAAACTGCAGGCATAATTGGCAAAATCAATAGCTAAGGGAGAGATGAATGGCAGATAATGAAATATTATACACCTGGCTGCTCATTTTCATTCCACAGCTATTGTTATTTGATTAAATGGATGGGGGAACATTTCACCTATAAACAAGGAAGTCTGACACACGCAGGTATCAATAGAGGAAAGCCATTTGCTTGTTAATTCTGCCTCGACCAGTTTGAAGGCACTCAAATCCTGCAGAGACTGTCTTTCCCATCCTTCATATCATACGAGAGAGAGAGAGAGAGAGAGAGAGAGAGAGAGAGAGAGGGAGGGAGGGAGGGAGGGAGAGAGAGAGAAGAGAACCTTGAAGAATGTTTGGAAAATCCAAACCAACCACAAATGAAATTCCTTTGCTCTCAAGCGTCACTTGTCAGTATCTCTAGGTCTGTAATCTGGAATTTTAGATATTTTTTGTAATGCACTCAAGCACATACATAACAGTGGTGGGATTCAAATTTTTTACTGCCGGTTCTTTGGGTGTGGCTTGGTGGGTGTGGCAGGGGAAGGATACTGTAAAATCTCCATTCCCTTCCTTCTCCAGGAGAAGGATATTGCAAAATCCCCATTCCTCCCCACTCCGGGGGGAAGATACTGCAAAATCTCCTATTCCCACCCCACTTCAGGGGAAGGATACTGTAAAATCTCCATTCCCACCCCACTCCAGGGGGAGGATACTGCAAAATCCCCATTCCTTCCTGATCAGCTGGGACTCGAGAGGCACAGAATAGATGGGGGCGGGGCCAGCCAGAGGTGGTATTTACCGGTTCTCCAAACTACTCAAAATTTCCGCTACCAGTTCTCCAAAACTGGTCGGAACCTGCTGAATGCCACCTCTGATATATAAGTAGGATTCCCACAAGTTGACTAACCTGGTTATGGGGTTATATTATTTTATTGTTGTTGTTCAATGGCTAAATCATGTCTGACTGTTCTCAGCCCCATGGTCCACAGCACACCAGACCCCCTTGTCCTCTGCTGTCTTCCGGAGTTTGCTCAATTTCATGGTCCTTGTGTTGATGGCTCTATCTAACCATCTTGCCTCCAGAAGTTGCAAATGTTCCAACCCTGGACGTTTTTAAGAAGATGTTGGATAACCCTTTGTCTGAAGTGGTGTAGGGTTTCCTGTCTGAAGTGGTGTAGGGTTTCCTGCCTAAGCAAGGGGTTGAATTAGAAGACCTCCAAGGTCCCTTCCAACTCTGTTATTCTATTCTAACTGGAGCCAGCCCCAAAGAGGTCACCACAACTTCCAAAATGTTCCAGTTGGAGATACAGTAACACCCATTTTCCATTTTGTATGGGATGTTTTGCACGATGGCTTTCAAACGCAATCTTCTCAAGGCAATGGAATCCTTGTGAAATTTTAAATGAGATCAAAACTAAACAGGCCATTTTGTTTTTGTTTTTTTTAATTGCCTGGTGGATGATGTTCCTTTTCCTTGATATGAATCAAACCAGCACTTTGATACTTGCAAAACATTTTTGGAGGCATGCTAACATGGTCTCCTGGTGCTGTTCGTTAATTAAATCTGAAGATTTTGTTTATTCAGGAATCGTGGAAACAAAAGAGTTGTTTTAAGCTCTTTTTATTCACAATGGCAGTTTGTGTCTTGTCTGAGCCCATTCAGATGTGTTTGGAACATATGCCCCCCCTGAATTCGTATCCACCCAGAATAAATCAAGCAGAATAACAGAATTGGAAAGAACTTTGGCTGTCTTCTAGGTCCAACCTCCTCCTTCTACGTCCAACCTTCTTCAAGAAGGAAACACAACATCATTTCAGACAAGTGGCTATCCAATCTCTTCTTAAAAACATCCAGTGATGGAGCATCCCTTGTTCAGTTTCCATCCATTGTTTCTTGTCCTGCCTTCAGGTGCTTTGGAGAACATGTTGATTGCCTTCCTTCCTTCCTTCCTTCCTTCCTTCCTTCCTTCCTTCCTTCCTTCCTTCTTTCCTTCCTTCCTCCCTCCCTCCCTCCCTCCCTCCCTCCCACCCCACCCCCTTTCCCCTCTCTTTCTCCTGCCTTATAGAATCATAGGCTGAAAGGGATCTTGGAAGTCTTCTAGCAATAGCAATAACACTTATACTTATATACCGCTTTACAGGCTTTACAGCCCTCAAATAGGTCCTCATTTTACCCGCCTTGGAAAGGATGGAAGGCTGAATCAACCTTGAGCCAGTCCGGATTAAACTGCTGGCAGTGGTATACTCCTAACCTGCAGTACTGCATTCTAACCACTGAGAATGGAGAATGAGAAAGGGAATTAAGAGAGGAAGGAAGGAAGGAAGGAAGGAAGGAAGGAAGGAAGGAAGGAAGGAAGGAAGGAAGGAAGGAAGGAAGGAAGGAAGGAAGGAAGGAATAGCAATAGCACTTAGACTTATATACCACTTTACAATGCTTTACAGCCCTCTCTAAGCGGTTTACAGAGTCAGCTTGTTGCCCCCAACAATCTGGGTCCTCATTTGACCCACCTGGGAAGGATGGAAGGCTGAGTCAATCTTGAGCCTGGTGGGATTTGAACTGCCAAATTGCAGGCGGCCAGCAGTCAGTAGAAGTAGCATGCAGTACCGCACTCTTACCACTGCGCTACCAAGGCTCATATTCCAACCCCCCTGCTGAAGCGGAAAGCCCTAGGCAATTTCAGACAAGTGGTTATCCAACATCTTCTTAAACACTTCCAGTGTTGGAGCATTCACAACTTCTGGAGGCAAGTTGCTCCACTGTTTCATTGTCCTCACTGTCGGGAAATTTCTCCTTAGTTCTCTCCTTGGTTAGTTTCCACCCATTGCTCTTGTCCTGCCCTCAGGTGCTTTGGAGAATAGCTGGACTCCCTCTTCTTTGGAGCAACCCCTGGATATATTGGAACACTGCTATCATGTCTCTCCTAGTCCTCCTTTTCATTAAACTAGACATACCCAATTCCTGCAACCGTTCTTTGTACATGATTTGAAGTTCAACTTAGCCAGTATGCAAACAGGCAAGCGAGATCTGCAAATGCACAACGATGAGTTTGAAAAGCATAGTTTACTTCTCTCTCGAGCTGACCTTCTGAGGCAACTTTGGGGGCAGAATTTCCAATTTCGGGATGAATTATCGGGGGGAAAAAGCACTGCATTTGTCAGCATTAATGGGGCGATGTCATAAAAAAAAGGCCAATTAAGGAGGAGGGAGTGAAATTTGTTGCCTGAGTAAAGTCCTCGTTCTCTTGCCAATCAGGAGGCCAGCCAGAAGGTCAGGAAAGGCAGGTCAGTGTTGACATGCAGGAAAATCTATTTTATTATGTGAGAAAGCTAATTGGATCCCTACTAGCCAGAGATCTTTAATAGAAATCGAATCTTTAATAAGCAGTATAAGTTTCTGGAGCAGGCACTTCAACTTCTGATACGGAGCAAGGAGATAGATTACAATAAGGTAAAGGTTCCCCTTGTACATGCCCATATTTATCAGAGTATAAGACGCACCAAGATTTTGAAGAGGTAAATTTTTTTAAAAAGTTTTTGCACTCTGCGGACATCCCAAAAACGGCCCATTTTTTGCAAAAAGTGGCCTGTTTTTTTGTCAAAAAAAAAGGGCATGCATAGCCTTTAGGAGGCTTATAGAGAGTGCTTCTGGGTGCTGGGGGGGGGCAAAAATGAGAAAAAAGCTCACTTTTGCTCATTTTTGCCCTTATAGCAATAGCAATAGCAGTAGACTTATATACCGCTTCATAGGGCTTTCAGCCCTCTCTAAGCGGTTTACAGAGAGTCAGCATATTGCCCCCAACAATCTGGGTCCTCATTTTACCCACCTCGGAAGGATGGAAGGCTGAGTCAATCCTGAGCCGGTGAGATTTGAACCGCTGAACTGCTGATCTAGCAGTAGCCTGCAGTGCTGCATTTAACCACTGCGCCACCTCGGCTCTTGCCCAGCCCCCAGGATAGCAATAGCAGTTAGACTTATATACCGCTTCATAGGGCTTTCAGCCCTCTCTAAGCGGTTTACAGAGTCAGCATATTGCCCCCAACAACAATCCGAGTCCTCATTTTACCCACCTCAGAAGGATGGAAGGCTGAGTCAACCCTGAGCCGGTGAGATTTGAACAGCCGAACTGCAGAACTGCAGTCAGCTGAAGTAGCCTGCAGTGCTGCATTTAACCACTGCGCCACTCTCGGCTCTCTATAAGCCTCCTAAAGGCTAAGCATGACCATTTTGGTGAAGGGGGCGGGGTTTCAGGAGGCCAAAAATGGCTGTATTTGGTGTATAAGATGCACCAATATTTTCACGATCTTTTAGGGGATGGGGGAAGGAGCGTCTTATACTCCAAAAATACGGTACCTGTATTTTGAGTTGTTCTGTCATGAAAACATTTCAGTTTGGGAAAGTTTCAATCTTGTAACATTTCTAGAAGTGAGGTTTGAAGTAGTCAGAGAGGCCTGGTGTGTTTATCCAATTCTGATCTTGCTTTCAGCACTTAGCTAAACAATCATAGATTTACCTCTTAGGGCAACAAAAAATAGAAAATAGCACCAGAATATATTCTGACTGCATTCTGAGGATGAATCTCCTTCTGTAAAGCTTCCATATTTTAGTTGTTTTCTTACCTTCAGACATATGGAGAATAAATCCCCACTCTCTTGCCTAAGAGGCACTTGAAGTATGAAAAGATTTTCTATCATGTCTTCCATCAGCCATTTCTAGTTTATGCTAAATATCTCCACATCCTTTAACTGTTTCCCAAGGATTTAGGATCTCCAAGCTCCGCATTATCATTATTGTCTTCTTTGTCCTCTTTGAAGTAGGGAAAAGGAAGGGAGGGAGGGAGAGAGGGAGGAAGGAAGGAAAGGAAGGGTGCGGATGGGAAGAAAGGGAAGTGAAGATAGAAGGAAGAAAGGAAGGAAGGAGGAAGGAAAGAAGGAAGGAAGAAAGTAAGGGTGTGGAGGGGAAGGAAGGAAGGAAGGAAGGAAGGAAGGAAGGAAGGAAGAAAGGGGAAGGGAGGGAGGGAGTATGGAGGGGAAGAAAGGGAAGGAAAGAGAGGAAGGAAGGAAGGGTGTGGAGGGGAAGAAAAGGAAGGGAAATGGATGGAAGGAAGGAAAGAATGAAGGGGAAGGGAGGGAGTATGGAGGGGAAGAAAGGGAAGGGAACCCAGGAAGGAAGGAGGGAAGGAAGGAAGGGTGTGGAGAGGAAGAAAGGGGGGATAGAAGAAAGGAAGGAAAGAAGGAAGGAAGGGGAAGGCAGAGAGTATGGAGGGGAATAAAGGGAAGGGAAGACAGAGGAAGGAAGGAAGGAGGGAAGGAAGGAAGGGTGTGAAGAGGAAGAAAGGAAAGATAAAAGAAAGGAAAAGGAAGGAAGGAAGGAGGGAAGGAAGGAAGGGTGTGGAGAGGAAGAAAGGGAAGGGAAGATAGAAGAAAGGAAAAGGAAGGAAGGAAGGAAGGAAGGAAGGAAGGAAGGAAGGAAGGAAGGAAGGAAGGAAGGAAGGAAGGAAGGAAAACATCAGGGCATTTTTTGTACAATTCTCATTGAGAGTCTGAACCAGGCTGCCCCATCATATTAGCTTTTCATTCTAATTGTAATTTTAACTTTTTATTCTATTGCAATTCTTTCTGATGGTTTATTTATGTTTTATTATAAGCTGCTCAGAGTCACTCTATTAGCGAGATGGGCAGCCCAGAAATCCAATAAATAAAATAAACTCCAAATGGGTTCAAAGGTGAATCTTTTTAATGGTCTGATTTCTGACAGGTAGAAATGTTTATTTTGAAGCTGACAGTTGAAACCCGGATCGTTCCCATCCGTCTTGGCAGGTATGAGTCTAAAAGTTATAATTTCCGTATTAGCATATGTTTTGTCACTGCGGCATTTGTTTATGGGAGGGAAATTATGGAAGGAAAATTAATGTAGCGTTCACTTTCATTTGATTCCCCCCCCTCCTTTAACACAGTTATGGGCTGGCTTGTATAAAATCTATTCCTCCATCAAAATGCAGATGCTCATTTCATTAATACAATTAACCCAATACAAGCACTCCGGCTTGAATCTCCTAGGAGTTGGATCGTTTCCATATATCAGGGTTAAGGGAGAAATTAGACACTAGCAAACCTGTCGGTACAATTTTGCCTCGTCTAATATGGTGAAAAGTTGCTAATTGCCTGGAAAGAAGTCAAAAGCAACAGTGATGGCTTCTTAAAGGTAAAGGTTCCCCTTGCACATATGTGCTAGTCTTTCCCAACTCTAGGGGGCAATGCTCATCTCCATTTCAAAGCCGAAGAGCCAGCGCTGTCCGAAGACGTCTCTGTGGTCATGTGGCCGGCATGACTCAACACCGAAGGCGCATGGAACGCTGTTACCTTCCCATCAAAGGTGGTCCCTGTTTTTTCTACTTGCATTTTTATATGCTTTCGAACTGCTAGGATGGCAGAAGCTGGGACAAGTAACGGGAGCTCACTCCGTTACGCGGTGCTAGGGATTCGAACCGCCGAACTGCCGACCTTTCTGATTGACAAGCTCAGCCTCTTAGCCACTGAGCCACCGCATCCCCTTAACAACTTCTTACTTGTTATTGAATAAAATAGACAGCTACCGGTAGTCCCTGACTTACAACAGTTCATTTAGTGACCTTTCGGAGATGAAAAACAAGTGACGTACGACCATTTTTCACACTTGCGGCCATCGCAGCATCCCTGTGGTCACCTGATCAATATTTGGATGCTTGGCAGCAGACTCCTATTTATGATGGTTGCAGTGCCCTGGAGTCATGTGATCACCTTTTGTGACTTCCTGACAATGATTGTAAGTTGAGGACTACCTATATGATTAGGAAATACCTCCTAATAATCTAATTTCTAAAATCCACCCATTGCTTCTTGTTCTATCCTCAGGTGCTTTGGAGAATAGCTTGACTCCCTCTTCTTTGGGGCATCCCCTGAGATATTGGAAGACTGCTATCATGTCTCCCCTAGTCCTTCTTTTCATTAAACTAAACGTACCCAGTTCCTTCAATCGTTCTTCATATGTTTTAGCCTCCAGTCCCCTAATCCTCTTTGTTGCTCTTCTCTGCACTCTTTCTAGAGTCTCCACATCTTTTCCACATCGTGGAGACCAAAACTGAATGCCGTATTCCAAGTGTGGCCTTACCAAGGCCTTATAAAGTGGTATTAACGCTTCCCGTGATCTTGATTCTCTCCCTCTGTTGATGCAGCCTAGAACTGTGTTGGCTTTTTTGCAGCTGCTGCACACGGGCTGGCTCCTATTTAAATAGTTGTCCACTAGGGCTCCAAGTTCCCTCTTACTACTATTGAGCAAGGTACCACCTATACTGTACCAGTGCATTTTGTTTTTAACAAAATTAACACTTCACGTGATTTTATGGAGTTGAGCGCTGGCCCCTAGGGGCAGACACAACTATTTATTATATTTATTTATTTGTCAAGAAGTACAAAGGAACAAGTATGAAAACACATGAAAAAAATGGCACGAATAAATGGATATAAATAAGCCAAACATAGACGCAAACACATAAAAAGAATACATATAAATGGGGACAGTAGGACAGGGATGGCAGGCACACTGGTGCGCTTATGAGCCGAGGTGGTGCAGTGGTTAGGGTGCAGTACTGCAGGCCACTTCAGCTGACTGTTATCTGCAGTTCGGCTGTTCAAATCTCACCGGCTCAAGGTTGACTCAGCCTTCCATCCTTCCGAGGTGGGTGAAATGAGGACCCAGACTGTGGGGGCGATATGCTGACTCTGTAAACCGCTTAGAGAGGGCTGAAAGCCCTATGAAGCGGTATATAAGTCTAACTGCTATGGCTATGGCTATTATGCACGCCTCCTTTACGGTTCTTTTAAGAAATGCGTTTAAGGTAAAAGTTTTGGGGGTTAGAGGAACTAACTAGACAGGGGAACCTTTACCATAATTTAATTCTTTGGGCTAATCCAAATCCCTCTTTCAATAATTCACTTGGCTTGATTACACCCTTTCCCAATAAGCAATTTTCAAACTGGGATTGTTTCAGAGAGTCCGTTTTGAGCTGAATAAAGTCATAATCTTCACTTCAACATCTTGCCTATATGTCTTACTCAGACATATGGTGGGATTCAATTTTTTTTGCTACCGGTTCTGTGGGCGTGACGTGACTTGGTGGGTGTGGCTTGGTGGGCGTGGCAGATGAAGGTTACTGCAAAATCCCCATTCCCTCCCGATCAGCTGGGACTCGGGAAGCAGAGAATAGATGGGGGCAGGGCCAGCCAGAGGTGGAATTTACTGGTTCTCCCAACTACTCAAAATTTCTGCTACCGGCTCTCCAGAACTGGTCAGAACCTGCTGAATACCACCTCTGGTCTTACTGCCTTTAATGCAGGACACACAATAATATTTTTGCTAAAAATATGGAGCCAAGACCCCTGAATATTATTAGATGGCTCGCATAATAGCTTTCTAATTGTGCCCATAATGATTTCCTGGCTTAATTATTTCCTTTCAATAAAGACACTAACTGTTCTCCTAGTCATAAGAAAAGATAACTCTTCCATAATCATATGACATCCATAATTTAGATAATTTAGGGTTTTCCTTTTGATAAAAAAGCATTAATTATTGAACTAATAAATCACTTTATATTTATTTTTTAAAAAAATATACACTCAGGAGGGTTTTAACCATCTATTTGTATGGGTTTTGATTTTAGATAAGCAATCTATATTTGAAGAAAATTATCCTGGAGATAATTATTGCAAAATTACATGTAATTTTACATATAGTCAAACAAAAAATATTATATAGATATATAGTAGTATATAGTATAGAGAGACTTACAACCATAGTTGTTGAGCCCCAAATTTCTGTTGCTAAGCAAGGCAGTTGTTAAGTGAGTTTTGCCCCATTTTATGACCTTTCTTGCCACAGTTGCTAAACAAATTCCTGCAGTTGTTAAGTAAGCAACAGGGTTGTTAAGTGAATCTGACTTTCCCATTGACTTTGCTTGTCTCAAAGTTACAATTGTGATCACATGACCCCGGGACACCACAACTGTCATAAATATGAGTCAATTTGCCTGAATTTTGATCACATGACCATGGGGATTCTGCAATGGTCATAAGTATGAAAAACGGCCATAAGCAGAGGTGGGATTCAAAAATTTTAGCAACTGGTTCTCTTCCCGGAAGCTCTCCGAAGGCCAGAAATGGGCCCATTTCTGGACTTCCGGGAGGCCCATTTTTTGCCCTCCCCAGGCTCTGGAAGCATTCCTCGAGCCTCCAGGAGGACAAAAACAGCCTCCCCCAGGGTCGAGAGGCCCGTTTCCAGACTCCTAGAACTTCTGGGAGGCCCGTTTTCACTCTCCCGGAGCCTCTTCATGGGTCCTGCACTTACCTGGCATTCAAAACGGGCCTTGTGGAGACTTCTGGAGGTGTGGACAGGGCCACTCCTTGTAAATACCAGTTCGGTGAACCAGATGTAAAATTAGTATCTGTTTCACCCAAACTGGTCCGAACTGGCTGAATCCCACCCCTGGTCATGTCACCGTTTTTAGGGCCATTGTAACTTTGAACAGTCACTAAGTGAAGGAGCCGAGGTGGCGCAGTGGTTAAATGCAGCACTGCAGGCTACTTCAGCTGACTGCAGTTCTGCAGTTCGGTTGTTCAAATCTCACCGGCTCAGGGTTGACTCAGCCTTCCATCCTTCCAAGAAGGTGGGTAAAATGAGGACCCGGATTGTTGTTGGGGGCGATATGCTGACTCTGTAAACCGCTTAGAGAGGGCTGAAAGCCCTATGAAGCGGTATATAAGTCTAACCGCTATTGCTATTGCTGATCATTGTAAATCGAGAACTACCTTTCCATAAAGATCTCATCTGACACTTATTCTAATTCGTTGTTTAATTGATAGTTTATCACGATTCTCCCTATCAATACATTTTGGTATAGAACATATGACTGAGGTCCAGATTGAGTGCATGATGTGGTTTTTAATCTGTTTTTCTCTGTCTTTTAATTCTTTATTTTTTTAAAAAAATGTGTTTTCTGTAAGCCGCCCAGAGTCCTTCGGGATTGGGCGGCCTATAAATTTATTAAATACTAATACTAATATGTACTTATGAGTCACCGCGAACATATTTGAAAGCAGAAATAATATCCAATTGTTGGGTATGAGAGGAGGAGTGGGAAAGAAGAAAGATGGGCGGAGAGGGATGGGAGAGGGAGGGGAAGATGAGAAGGATGGGGGGGAGTGGATTGTGGAGAGAGGAGGGGTAGAGGGGGAGGGGAAGTAGAGTAGAGGGGGATGATGGAGGGAAGATAGAAAGTTGGAGGGTGGTGGAAGAAAGAGGTGTATGGAGAGCGGAAGAGGCTATAATGGGTTTCTATTTTCTGGGGCATTGTTGACAAGAGGAACTGATGTAATTATTGTCTAATGCTGTATGGTGTTGGCTATGTATAATATACATACAATATACTTGAGAGACCGCCTCCTGCCAATTACCTCCTCACGACCGATTAGATCACACAGATTAGGCCTCCTCCGAGTTCCATCTGCCAGCCAGTGCCGAGGAGAGCCTTTTCAGTAGTAGCTCTGACCCTTTGGAACGACCTCCCCATGGAGATTCGTACCCTCACCACCCTCCAGACCTTCCGCACAGCCCTTAAGATCTGGCTATCCCGCCAGGCCTGGGGTTAAAGATTGGGATCCGTCCCCACCCGAATGATGAATGAATGTTGCTTCTATTTTTAACTATGTATTGTCTGTATATGTCATTACGTGTATCCCCTCCCTATAGGTTGTAAGCCGCCCTGAGTCCCCTCAGGGAAAAGGGCGGCCTATAAATAAAAGCAATCTAATCTAATCTAATATACATGTGAGTGTGCGTTATGAAAATGAAAATGGAAATAAAATATTCTCAAAAAAAATAATCCAATTGTTGTAAAAAATTGTAGAGCTCAGTATTTTTCCGGGCTTTTGCCTGTATTCCCAATATTTTTGCCTTGTGCAATTCTGTAAACATTCTGCACCAAATGCATAAAGGATTTGAAATTCCCAGTTACCACTTATTAAAGTGTTACATCATTCCGATGGAGGCCTTCTTGCGTATGTGCTCAAAGGTTCCTCGGCTTTATGTTTCATTTTAGAACATTTCTTCACGAACTATCAAGTAGTGCAATTTATATGTCGGTTTTATTTCTTTATTTAAAACAATTTATATAGCTGCCCATCTTATAACCAACTCTGGGCACCTTCCTCACGCAAGTTAAAACAGCGCGCTAAACTGTATTAAAACGATAAAGCAAAACATATTAGAAACATTAAAAATAATAATAATAGCAACCACAAATCCTGGTCGCAAGTCAAATTTCTGCTCATGTGATCTAATTTTATCCCAGCACTTGGGGGCAAATCGAGGTCTTCAAAGTTTCACAGAAGGGGGAAGATGGGGTGTATAAGAAGGAGTGGTAAAGGGAGAGAGGAGAAGGAGAAAGGAAGGGGAAGTAGAGTAGAAAATGATCTCTATCTCTGCCTCTATCTGTCTCTCTCCCTCCCTTCCCCCTCTCTCTCTGTCTGTCTGTCTGTCTCTTTCTCTGTCCCTGTCTGTCTATCTGTCTCTCTGCCTGTCTCTCTGTCTCTGTCTCTATTTGCCTCTCTGTCTTGTCTCATCTGTGTGTGTGTGTTTGTGTGTGTATATGTGTCTGTCTGTCTCTCCCTCTCTCTCTGTCGTGTGTCTGACTGTATATATCTCTCTCCCTCTCTCTCTCCCTCTCTCTCTTTGTCTCTATCTCTGTCTCTCTGTTTCTCCATCTCTCTCTCTCTCTGTCTCTCTCTCTGTCTCCCCCCTCTTTCTGTCTGTCTGTCTGTCTGTCTCTCTCTCCCTCTTTCTTTCTCTCCCTCTCTCCCTCTATGTCTGTGTGTGTGTCCTTGTCTTTCTGTCTCACTGTCTCTCTTTCTCTCTTTCCCTCTCTGTCTCTCTTACCCCAATTTTTTATTGCATGTACATTATGGAAAATGAATATTTTTTTATAATAAAGTCATTGTGTACATCTTAGCAAACTATGATGTATACAATGACATGATACACTATAGGAACACCTGTAGTGATAACTGGTACAATTGGGTTATGACCTGATACAGGAATTATCCTGACGTTATATGTATTTCTCTTTACACCTAATGTTTAAGATTGGTAAAAACAGTTTAATCAAGGCCAAATTTTTAAAGGTGAAAGGAGAAGAATACATTCTTCTTGTGAATAATTTAAGAGTTGCTGTGTCTCCAACAAATTAAACTCTGATATATAAGTTTGCAATACTTTCCATGTATGAGAATTAAATTAAGGGGAAGGAGGAGGATGTATTATGTTATAGTAGGGCATCTAAAAGTTGATTAAAATCTTCAGCTGTAATTATCTGATCCACAGAGAAAGTAAAAAGAGTTTCAAAAACCTGCATAATATACCTGGCTAATCCTTACTAGAGCTATTATAATTAATGAGTGATGCTCATTTATTAAGGCATTTCATCAACCACTATTAAAAATGAAGTATCATTCTGCATTACTTCTTGTTCGGCTACAAAATTTTGCACACGAGTTAATCAGATTTACATATGTGCTTCTTGTAAAAACAAATAGCAGGTTTTAATTTGCCGAGTTTGGAAGTATCTGATTCTCCTTGGAAATACATATAGGACCCTTGATATTCGAACAACACAAAATCAAACCTCCAAATCAGGGGTGGGATTCAGCTGGTTCAGACTAGTTCAGGCGAACCAATTGCTCCGACTATCAGCTGGGCCCACCCCACCTTCTCTGTGCTATACTCACCTACCATATTTTTCAGAGTATAAGACGCACCAGAGTACAAGACACACCAAGATTTTGCAGAGGTAAATTTTTTAAAAAGTGTTTGCACTCTGCAGACCTCCCAAACCCTCTGCAAGCTTCATTTTTGTGAGTTGTTTGTTTCTGGGAGAGAAGAACAAGTATTTAATTCCTCTTTATTCAGTCACTTTTAATGAATACTTCTGCTTCTGAATGTCTATAGTGGCAGATCTGGAAACACGATTATCCAACAATCAGCAATTCCAGAGATGGAAGGTATATCAGAGGTCATCTTAACCAGCAATTTGCAGATGATTCTTCTAAAGCAACACTGACATATGATTATATAGCCTCTGTCTGAAGATCTACTTTGAAGGTTCCCACTAGCTATGATTAATGGGGAATAAATATGGAAATGGAAAACAAGCAGACGAAAGAAAGGGCTCAGTGGCTAAGACACTGAGCTTGTCGATCAGAAAGGTTGGCAGTTCGGCGGTTCGAATCCCTAGCGCCACGTAACGGAGTGAGCTCCCGTGACTTGTCCCAGCTTCGGCCAACCTAGCAAGTAAAAAAATGCAAGTAGAAAAATAGGGACCACTTTTGGTGGGAAGGGAACAGTGTTCTGTGCCTCTTCGGCATTTAGTCATGCCACATGACCACGGAGACGTCTTCGGACAGCGCTGGCTCTTCAGCTTTGAAACGGAGATGAGCACACCACCTCCTAGAGTCGGGAACGACTAGCACATATGTGTGAGGGGAACCTTTACCTTCACCGTTGACTTACTAAGCTTGGCACTCTTCAATTTCCCCCCCAGTTTGACATTTTGTTAATTGCGTCTGCCATTATCTATATGCCCTACTTGTTCCTACTGTTCCCAGGTGGGTTAAATTGCAATCTCCCTAACCTTCATCACCTCTAGTGAGATGTGTCCCATCTTCATATTGGTGATGCCGTCGGTTGGACTCCAACCAAATTTGTAGGGCACTGGGTTCTCTCCAAATATGTTCAGATCGTTAACCACCGACGGATCCCTTCAGATCATTAACAATGAATACACTTGGTCTCCCGCCCCCCTTTTTACAGATTTCCAATTATTTGATTGTCATTTTCGCTCACGGGCGTTGATTAAGAAGCAGATTATTCCTGGCACCATTAGGAAAAGGAAGATGATAGCAGACATGATGCAGCTGGAGATCGCATTAATAATAAAAGAAGAAAAATTCTCAAAGAATAAATTCATTGGCCACATTGAAACCAGCTCTCCTACAATATTCTAGACCCATGATGGCGAACCTATGGCACGCATGCCACAGTGGGCATGTCGAGCCCTCTCTGCGGGCACACTCACCTCCACCGTGGATATGCCCATGCCTCCCACTGGCCAGCTGATTTGGGTCTGTGCTGTGTCCATGTGGGAGACATATGCACATGTGTGGGGGTGGGGGGTTTCACATGCACATATGTGTGGGGAGTATGGAGGGTGTGTCCCCCCCTGTGGTCCATTTTTGTTTTCAGGAGGCATCATGTGTGGGGGGGTGCGCATGCTTGGGGGGGATCACCGGGGGTTTCTCCCATGCAGTGAGCTCATGTTGGGTTGCACGCATGCGCACGGGGCTGCAGGGGGTCACACGCAGATGCAAGGGGAGCACGGGGAGTCAATGCCACATGCACAGGGGGTCAAGGTGCATTGCATTGTGGGTGTGGTTACATGCACATTGTCATGCATGCACACACGATTTCGGCATGTGACGACAAAAAAGTTAGCCACCACTGCTCTAGACCAGAGGTCTTCAAACTTGGCAACTTTTAAGATTTGTGGACTTCAACTCCCAGAATTCTCCAGCCAGCTATGCTTTTTTTTTTTTTTTTTTTAAATTGCCTCTTCAAAATCTTGGTGCGCCTTATACTCCAGTGCGTCTTATACTCTGAAAAATACGGTATTTCTTGCAAACGTTCATCGTATGATTTAGCCACCGGATCGCCAATCATCTTTGTTGCTCTCTGCATTCTTTCTAAGGCAGGGGTGTTAAACTCAATTTCATTGAGAGGGCCGCATCAGGACTGTGGTTGACTTTGGGGTCGGGGGTCGGGGGAGGCTGGCCGATTGGGGGGAGGGGCATGGTCAACTGGGTGGCATGGCCAACTTGAGGCCACTCCCCAAACTGCTGGCATGTTTCCTCTTCACCTTGGGTAGACCGGGGTGAAGCTATGCGGGCTGGCTCCTTATGACAGATATGGAGATGCTCCAAGCATCATAAGTGTGAAAAGTGGCCATGTCACTTTTTTCAGGGCCGTCGCAACTTTGAACTGTCACTAAATGAATTATTGTAAAACAAGGACTGACTGTATAAGGAGAGAGGATGGGGAACCTTCCTGGAGCAGGGAGAAAAATATATATGTTGCAGGCTTACATTATGTAAGATTCTGTGTGAATTAGAATGCAATATAGGATAGAAGTGAAAACTTGAAGGGAATAATGGATTGCTTAGATCAGTGAATTTCAACCTTTTTTGTACACTTTTTTCATGAAAAAAATCACGAGGCACACCACCATTAGAAAATGTTAAAAAAAATTAACTCTGTGCCTATATTGACTATATATAAAGTAATTCTCCCACGGCACACCTTACACTATGTCACGGCACACTAGTGTGCCACGGCACAGTGGTTGAAAAACACTGGCTTAGATAATGGTTCCCTATTGAAAATGGAGCAAGAAAAGGAAGCTCTGATATCCTCTTGGCTGATTAATACAAATATGGATGAATGTTGCTGTTGATTTTAATGTATGGTGGTTGGGCACTTTAACGTGTATAGTTTTCTATGCTGAAAACATTGTTTTATTGGCTGCGAATCCAAATGATTTACAGCAAACTTTACATACAACGTCCCATGTAATGAGCACCATGGATCTCAAAATTATGTATAAAACACCATGGTGTCCAGCAGGGGTGGGTTTCTCGCCCCGTTCCAACCGGATCGGTTGGAACGTGGCCGGCGGCGTCCTCGTGCACACACGCGACGTCCTCGCGCACGCACGCAGCATGTGTGTGCACGCACGTGGCGTGCGCATGCGTACTAGCATCTGCGCAATGCTCCAGCTGCTCCTGGAGGATCGCGCAGGCCCTGTATGCGTTCTGCGCATGCGTGGAAAGCGCAGAATTCGGAAAAACCGGGTAAGGAGCGGGCGCGGGTGTGCGGGCGGGCGCGGGCGCGGGGGGGGGGGCTTCGCCGTTCCCGGAAGTTCTTACTTCCGGGTTCGGCGACCAACCGGATCGCAGGGACCAGTGCGAACCGGTCAAAACCCACCCCTGGTGTCCGGCAGAGAAAACTGAATGAATAAATTCCAAATTATAAGTAAATGGAGAAGTACTAAAGCACGTAGCTGAATCGCTGCAGTTCTCTAAAATGCGTACTGTTCATCCTGTCTTACTCCACTACTTTAACAAGTTTTCACAGTCAACATTCAAAGAACGCCCTGCAAGAAACAGATTTCCTTTCTTCGTGTTCAATTTGCCAGCTGTTCCCCCTCCCCCCCCCCGGCTTGAAAAGTTGTTTACACGAAGTAGGACAAAATATCCCTTTCTCCTTCCTTCCCTTCCTTCCTTTCTCCTTTCCGCTCTTTCTTAGCCTGCTTACAAGAAAACAATGTTCAGAAGAAGCAGATTTAGCCGGCTAAATTATGTTGCCACCAGGAAAATGGAGATGCTGTGATTTATTTGGCTCTGCATATGAATCCCATCTCAGATGCTTCGACTCCGATGCTGAGCTCCGATGGGGAACAAAGAGGGAGAGATTAAAACCATAACACAGAAGGACTAGGGGGGCTGGAGGCTAAAATATATGAAATTAGGAGGCTGAAGCAGAGGTGGAGTCCTACCGGTTCGGACCGGTTTGGCTGAACTGGTAGGAACTTGGCGGTTTTAGTCGCTGGAATCGGCAGTGACACAGGCCTGCCACATCCCTGAACCAGTTCTCCTACGGCGGCGCCATCTTGATTATGCAACCCACCTCTGATTCTATTCTATTCTATTCTATTCTATTCCACTCTACTCTATTTCTACTCTACTCTTCTGTCTATTCTATTCTATTCTATTCCATTCCATTCCATTCTATTCCACTCTACTCTATTTCTACTCTACTCTATTTCTACTCTACTCTACTCTTCTGTCTATTCTATTCTATTCCATTCTATTCTATTCTACTCTACTCTATTTCTACTCTACTCTTCTGTCTATTCTATTCTATTCTATTCTATTCCATTCCATTCTATTCCACTCTACTCTATTTCTACTCTACTCTTCTGTCTATTCTATTCTATTCCATTCTATTCTATTCTACTCTACTCTATTTCTACTCTACTCTTCTGTCTATTCTATTCTATTCCATTCTATTCCACTCTACTCTATTTCTACTCTACTCTTCTGTCTATTCTATTCTATTCTACTCTATTCTACTCTATTTCTACTCTACTCTTCTGTCTATTCTATTCTATTCTATTCCATTCCATTCTATTCCACTCTACTCTGTTTCTACTCTACTCTACTGTCTCTTCTCTTCTCTTCTCTTCTCTTCTCTTCTCTTCTCTTCTCTTCTCTTCTCTTCCATTCCATTCCATTCCATTCCATTCCATTCCATTCCCTTCCTTCCATATATTCTATTTTATTCCATTCCATTCCTTTTCCTATTGATTCTATTCTATTCTATTCCATTCCAATCTGAGATGAGAAACACTTATTTTAAGAACTGTCTTGGGAAAGCAGATAAGAAAAAAAAAGTTATAAAGCCAGAACAGGTGGAAGATGCCAAATGCAGAAACTTATTTTTTTTTTTAATACAAGGCCTATGATGTCTGCCAGATTGACTAGTACAGCTGGCATTCAAATTCTGGTGAGACGTACCATATCATGCGGAGTTAAAATATTTGTTGGCTCAGTGCAATTATTTTTTTTTTAAAAAAATCTGCTTTATTTTGAAAGGTTGGTTGGGAAGGGGGCGAAATAATTCGTCTTGCAAATGCTTCAGTGAAGTCAAAAAATTAACCCACAAATTTACTGTCTTTAGTAACCCTTATTTCTCTGCATGGTAGAGGGTTCCCCAACACAGGTCCTTGACTTATGACTACAATTGGAGATGAGCACCACCCCGGAGTCAGACATGACTGGACAGGGGAAACCCTTACCTTTTAGGTTTAGGATTTTACACTTGTGTGGTTACTTTTCTTGGGGTTGTGTGTTATTTTTATTGCAACGATCATAGTGGGTGCTCTTTGATTGCTTTCTTGTCATTCTCATCCCTGTTTAGTTCAGACAACTGACTTTCCAATGGGAGAATCATTTTGCGTTTGATAAACTCAACGTTGGATCTGTTGGAAGAAATGTCCTTCTGGGTTCAGTTCCAAGACACTGGAAACATGGCGGCTATTTGGAAAGATGGTTTTTAATGGTGGACAGGACCACACGGTTTGAGGTCCTGGGAGGAAAAGGAGGATCACATGCCTTGAAGACCTTGAAGGAAAAAAGGGAACAGATGCTGAGAAAGCCTGGGTTTTATACCTTCTCTTGGGCCCTGCCTTGGAGCTTCCTGTTCCTGTGTAAGAAATGTATTCTGATTGGTGGTTAGACTCCAAGGGGGCGGGGGTCTTAGCTAACTTTGTAGGCTGCCTGTCTTTTGAGTCCCAAGCTTGGTTGGACTGTTGCTGGGCAAGGATGCAATGAAAGGGCTCTGGGATTCCTATTATGGCTCTGCCTGAAGGAGGTAGATCTTTGTTATGTAGAATAGACTGGCTCAGGCCTTAATGGCCTATTGACAAAGGTAGGGTGGCTGAGTTTTTGCCTCCCTTTTAGGGGGAATATTTTGTCCTTTTAATATTTCCTAAAATATTTCTTTTTTCTAGGAGAGGGGTGGATGCTAACTTCCTACATATCTTTCAATTAAAGTTTTGAATAGTTCCACTTCTACAAATCTGACACCTTCTGCAAATTTTATTTTAAGAGAGAATGAGAGAGAGAGACAGACAGACAGACAGACACACAGAGAGACAGAGAGACAGAGAGAGACAGAGAGGGATAGAGAGGCAGAGAGAGAGAGACAGAAAGAGAGCAAGAGAGACAGAGAGGGATAGAGAAGCAGAGAGAGAAAGAGAGACAGAGAGAGAGAGACAGAGAGAGACAGAGAGAGATGGAGAGACAGAGAGAGACAGAGAGAGACAGAGAGAAAGAGAGAGACAGAGACAGAGAGAAAGAGAGACAGAGACAGAGAGAGAGCGAGAGAGAGAGAGACAGACGGAGACAGAGAGAAAGAGAGAGACAGAGACAAAGAGAGAGAGAAAGAGACAGAGGGAGACAGAGAGGGTTAGAGAAGCAGAGCGAGAGAGACAGAAAGAGAGTGAGAGAGACAGAGAGAGACAGAGAGAGATGGAGAGACAGAGAGAGACAGACAGAGAGAAAGAGAGAGACAGAGACAAAGAGAGAGAGAAAGAGACAGAGAGAGGAAGAGACAGAGAGGGATAGAGAGGCAGAGAGAGGCAGAGAGAGAGAGAGAGACAGAAAGAGCAAGAGACAGAGACAGAGAGAGAGAGAGAGAGAGAGAGAGAGAGAGAGAGAGAGAGAGAGAGAGAGAGAGAGAGAGAAATCGGAGCTCTACTCCAAACCCTCATGAATGGGACATGACTGAAGAGGATTAAAGCTATTTTCTGTAGCTGGATAAATTCTGTCTCTGAAGAGATCCTCTTTCCTCTCCAGCAAAAAAAGATTTAAATAAGCAGGAAAGCTTAGCCAGCTAAATTTCTGCTTGATTCGCAGCATTTGTTAAAGGCACAGGAGCCCCGTTCGGTCAGAGAGAGGAATTGGCACCCCTAAATTAGAAGGAAAACTCTCCAAGATAAAAGTGCTATGCAGAGAACTCTCATTAGAGCCTATTTAGGTGTGCTCTAGGAACATAAATCAGCTGACAAACACATTCAGTTCTTGCAGTGAAAGCACTCCTAAAATTTTGTTTAAAAAAAGGAGGAGAGAGAAAAGAACCTGAAGGCAGCTTAAATTGATTGCTGGCTTCTAGACAGAAGCTAAACATTTCGCAACCAAGACAGAAGTTTTCCTCCGGCAGCCCCTTATCTAAAGATGGCGAAGAAATGGGTTTGCTTCTCCTTGTATTCAATCTGCAAATTTCCCAATGTGTAGGCGAACAGGAACACATTTGTAATTTGAAATTTGCAGAATTTCTTAGGCTGCGTTATGCAGTTTGAAAGGCAGAAGGAGAAAAAGAGGCGAAGCATTAAGTACTGGTGGTACTTACGACCTCGACTTGTGACCAAAATTCAGCCCGGTGTGTCTGTTGCTCAGTGAGTTTTGCCACATTTTATGACCTTTCTTGCTGCCGTTGTTGAGTGAATCACAATTGTGACCCGTCAGCGGCAGCAGAGTTGGAAAGTGAAGAGTTGGGGAGGAACCTGGGCCAGTTCTGGAGTCTGAGGAAGGCTGTGATGTGGGCTCTGTGTCGGAGGCAGAGAGGGGGCCAAGGCCGTCTGGCAGTTCTCAGCTGCCTTCGGAGCTAGACAGCAGTGAGGCAGAGGAACAGCTGGAGCCTGTTCCCAGTGGTGCGCATGCGCAGAGCTGCCAGAAGAAAAGAACAGCTAAGAAAACAGGGTCGACTTGGGAGTAAAGCCATAGGTGGACGGTGAATGGCCCCTCCCATAGGAAATAAAAGAGGAGCGAAAGGGGAGTGGGTTTTTGCAGGAAACAATTCATTCGTTCGGTCCTTAGATTCATTTCAGGAGTGTGAAGATCTGTCCGTGAATTTCAGAGACTCTGTGCCAAGTCTTTCCTTGCACAGCACCTCCTTCCTTCCTTCTTTCCTTCTTTCCTTCTTTCCTTCCTTCCTTTTTCTTTCTCCTTGGGAAGAGGTCTTTGATTAAAAAAAACAGTTTTCAAGATCATAAGTCCAAGAAGACTCTTCTGGGTCCATCTGACCCCATTTCTGAGAGACTAGAAAGATAATCAGGGATGATGCTGAGATGTCTTCACTTGGCCTTCACCAGCCCGTCCCATTTTTGCTCTGCATTATGTCTCCTACTTTTATTAATCAGCAACCAAGGGAAAAGGGAGATCAGGCTGGAGATCCCCACAAGAATAATTTATTAATTGTTCAAGCTGTTTGCAATGCAGGTAGCTCCAGAGCTGAAGATTGGAGGCCATGAAATAGATTTATGTTGCATTTATGATAAATATTTGTGGAATATTTGTCTTGCATTTTTTCTATCTTGCAAATTAAAAAGAACCATGGGATCCAAGCCATTTCTCTTTTGAAGGCTGTGTGAATTCCCCCCCCCCCATTAAGAGTATCAGTACCTTGGTGGCAATATTCCCACACTTAAACCCTCAATTAATTTCCAGAACCGATTCCAAGCGTTGAGCCCTTAATGAAATGAGTTTCCACACTTCTGATCCTTGTTTGTAGAAGTTGCCAATGAGAGGTAGGAAGCTTGTTTTGCAATAGGCCTGATTCACCGGTAGTCATAGCAGCTGAAGTCCAAGTCTTCAGATCTGCAAATCAGGCTTTTAGTAATTAAAATGAGAATCTTTAGCAATGTTGCCATTGTGGTACAAGAAGGGCCTTTAGGCCCTCAGCACCAACTGTTTTGGTATGTTCAGCTGACCCTAAAGAGAGTAATCACTACTCTCTATAAAATCCAGGTTTCCAGACCTTATATTCCCATTTATGTTATATGTCTTCAATGTGAGAATTGGGTTTATGCTTCTGGCCTGGATCCTGATTTCCCACCTGGGAAGGAAGGAAAGAAAGAAGGGAGGGAGGGAGGAAGGTAGAGGTGGTGGAGTTGAGGTGGCACAGTGGTTAGAGTGCAGCACTCCAGGCCACTTCAGCTGACTGTTATCTGCAGTTCGGCTGTTCAAATCTCACCGGCTCAAGGTTGACTCAGCCGTCCATCCTTCCGAGGTGGGTGAAATGAGGACCCAGACTGTGGGGGCGATATGCTGACTCTGTAAACCGCTTAGAGAGGGCTAAAAGCCCTATGAAGCGGTATATAAGTCTAACTGCTATTGCTATTGCTAAGGTAGAGGGAGGAGGAAAAGTGGGAGGGGAGAAACAAAGAAAGGAAGAAGGAAGAAGGAAAGAGGGAGGGTGGGAGAAAGGAAGTAAGAAGGAGGGAGGGAGGAGTGAAGAAAGGCAGAGGGAGGGAAGAAAGAGGGAGAGGAGGGAGAAAGAAAGAAAGAAAGAAAGAAAGAAGGAAGGAAGGAAGGAAGGAAGGAAGGAAGGAAAGAAGGAGGGGGAAAGAAGTAAGAGGGAGGGAGGAGTGAAGGAAGGCAGAGGGAGGAAGGAAAGAGGGAGAGGAGGGAGAAAGAAAGAAAGAAGGAAGGAAGAAGGAAAGAAGGAGGGGAAAAGAATTAAGAGGGAGGGACGAGTGAAGGAAAGCGGAGGGAGGAAGGAAAGAGGGAGGGGAGAAAGAAAGAAAGAAAGAAAGAAAGAAAGAAAGAAAGAAAGAAAGAAAGAAAGAAAGAAGGATCTTGGAACATCAATACTAAGGTAGCAATAGCAATTAGACTTATATACCGCTTTACAGTGCTTTTACAGCTCTGTACGTGGTTAACAGAATCAGCATCTTGCCCCCAAAATCTGGCTCCTCATTTTACCCACCACCGAAGGCTGGAAGGCTGAGTCAACCTTGAGCCTGGTGAGATTCGAACTGCTAAATTGCAGGCAGTCAGCAGAAGTAGCCTGCAGTACTGCACTCTAACCACTGCGCCAGCACAGCTCTTCCCCCTGGCTACCATTGTCAAAGTCAGCAGAAGTTACCATCCCAGCCGATGGTTAGATAGGTAAAAGAAAAACGATCTGAAAAAAAGAAGAGGTTTGTCTGTAATTAACTACCCACGAGTTAAATCACTAACAGGATCTCTATTAAGAGATTTCTGACGTCGCGAACTTGGAACATATTTCAGAGAATCCAGATCTGAAAGCTTCAGCTCAGGATGGTAGCTGCTGAGATAATATTTCAGTCTTCTTTGGCCTATTCTGTGAGTCAGTTTCTTGCGACTTCACTTTATTCCTGTCGCTGGTGACCCCAAAACTCTAGCAATAAACTGTCTAGAAATCCTAGCCTTTTTATCGTGGCATAATTAAGTGGTAGAAGTCTAGGTTTAAGGAGCTTTATTAGCAAAACTTCTGGTCTTTGCACCATAATCTTACATGATCCTGCATTTTTATTCACCTTTTTTTTGCAGAGACTAAACCTTTATCTGCAGGTTTTAAAGGGCATTCAAATAATAAAAAACCCTTTTGGTCTGCAGCTACCTTTTTCCCTGTCCCTCCCTCTCTCTGTCTCTCTGTCTCTGTCTCTGTCTCTGTCTCTCTCTCTCTCTCTGTCTCTCTCTCTCTCTCTCTCTCTCTCTCACACACACACACACACACACACACACAGACACAAACACACACACACACTTCAACTATCTTGTGGATCATTACTTTGCCTCTAATTGTAGCTCCATTTAGTGATTAACCATACGGTAAAACATAGAGAGTCAGTTTGGTTAAGAGGTTCAGGCACAGGCTAGAAACTAGGAGACTGGGAGTTCTAGTCCCGCTTTAGGCAGGAAAGCTGGTTGGGTGACTTCAGGTCAATCAGCGGGATACAGTGAATTCTAATCCCGGTTTAGGCATGAAAGCCAGCTGGGTGACTTTGAGCCAATCACCAGGACATGGTGAGTTCTAGTTCCACTTTAGGTAGGAAAGCCAGCTGGGTGACTTTGAGCCAATCAGCAGGAGACAGGAAGTTCAAATCACACTTCAACTATCTATCTAGTGGATCACCATTTTGCCTCTAATTGTAGTTCCAATTAGTGATTAACCATAAGGTAAAACATAGAGAGTCATTTTGGTTAAGCAGTTCAGGCACAGGCTAGAAACTAGGAGACTGGGAGTTCTAGTCCCGCTTTAGGCAGGAAAGCGGGTTGGGTGACTTTGAGCCAATCAGCAGGAGACGGTGAGTTCTAGTCCCGCCCTTGGCATGAAAGCCAGCTTGTTGGCCTTGTGCCAGTCACTCCCTCTCAGCCCGATCCACCTCACAGGATTGTCGTGTAGAAAAGGAGGAGGTAGGTGTGTTGGATATTCTTGCTGTCTTGAGTTATTTGTAAAAATAAGAAAGGCAGGATACAAATAAATAAATAAGGAGTTGTTTCTCATGATCCTTTGTGAGAATAATGCTATCTACACATACATACAGGGAGAGGGAGAGAGAGAGACACACAGAGAGAGAGACAGAGAGAGAGAGACAGAGAGACAGAGAGAGACAGAGAGAGAGAGAGAGACAGAGACAGATAGAGAGAGAGAGACACAGAGACAGATTCAGAGACAGAGAAAGAGAGACAGAGAGAGAGACAGAGAGAGAGAGAAAGACAGAGAGACAGAGAGAGACAGAGAGGGAGACAGAGAGAGATAGAGACAGATAGAGAGAGACACAGAGAGAGACAGATTCAGAGACAGAGAGAGACAGAGAGACAGATAGAAAGATAGACAGAAAGAGACAGATTCAGAGAGAGAGAGAGAGAGAGACAGATAGACAGAGAGAGCGAGAGATTCAGAGACAGAGAGAGAGAGAGAGAGAGAGACAGATTCAGAGACAGAGACAGATTCAGAGACAGAGACAGAGAGAGAGAGAAAGACACACACACACACACAGACAGACAGACAGACAGACAGACAGACAGACAGACAGACAGACAGATAATACACATTTCAACTACTTGGTGAATAGGTATTTTGCCCTTAATTGTAACTCCATTCAGTGATGGACCATAAGGAATTATTAGCATTTCTCGTGGTCTTTTATTTGGGAGAATATTATTATAACATTATCCATACACATAAACTCTCCGTCTCTCTCACACACACATACACACAGACAGATGGACACAAACCTTGGAGGACAGGAGATAAATGTTTTAGCCAAATTATCATCACATTATGCTAGCTTTCTCATTTAAGCTTTTTTCCCTTTGAAAAGTTTCTAGCTTAGGGACATCATGAAGGTGATTTTAAAAAAAAAAACTACTTTGCAATGTGAAGCCTTAGAAAAATGTAGCCGAAAACAACAACTCGGTTCAGATCGGACTGAATAAAATTGAAATTCGAAATAACAATAACAATAATAATAATAATAACGTAAAATTAGGTTGACAGCCCTTTAATAGAACAGCTTGATTGCGAGGAGTCCGCACTTTTTCATTAAACACAGAGACACCAACTGGAAGCTGCTAAAATGGAACCCGGGCTGATAAATAATATACTTTCAGATCAAAGGGACATAAAAATAAATAATATCCCTCTCAAAGGGAAGTAATAAGGCAGTCTATAACATTAGGGGAAATTTAGAAGATGAAACAGAAAGTCCAGTCAAAGAGGGAATGAAAGTACAAATGGGAATACCAAGTAAAAGGAAGAAAAACTATTGATGCCGTGATCCTAGATGCTTGCTACTCAGAACATAGTGCGAATTGCTGTCAAAATATATAGTATATACCCTGTTTTCCCCCAAAGTAAGACCTCCCCGGATAATAACCCCAATCGGGCTTTCGAGCACATGTGCTAAAATAAGCCTACCTAAAAAAATAAGCCCTCCCCCAAAATAAGGCCAAGAGCTTATTTCGGGGGTCAAAAGAAAATAAGACCCTGTTTTATTTATGGGTAAACATTATAGTATATAGTATATGCCATATGGTATATGGTATATGGTACATGGTACATAGTATATAGTATATAGGTCTTGTTGTATTCGAGTCTTTTCCCGTGTTAAGATTGAGATTGTCTTGGCAATGTTTCGGCGAGGTTTCACTCACCATCTTCAGGATGGTGTTTTGGGCTTAAAGCGCGATCGGAGCTACCGTCCCTCTACAAACCTTGGTGGGGGTGTATGGAGTGCTGGCCCCATTTCAGCAAGTGGATTGATTGGATATGTGGCTGTATCATGATTGGTAGATTGGTGCTGATTTGTGCTGGCTGTGTGTCCGTTGTTGTTTTGTGTTGTAACGGCTTGGGTGGTGGGTGGGGCTCTTTTGTTGACTAGGGCTGGTTTCCAGATGTCTGGTAGGTGGGAGGTACTGTCACATTATATAGTATATAGTGTATAGTGTATAGTGTATAGTGTATAGTGTATAGTGTATAGTGTATAGTGTATAGTATATAGTATAAAGCAGGGTTAGTCAACCTTTTTATACCTACCATCCACTTTTGTATTTCTGGTAGTATTAAAATTTTCTAACCGCCCACCGGTTCCACAGTAATGGTGATTTATAAAGTACGGAAGTAACTTTACTTTATAAAATTTATAAAGCAGAGTTACAGCAAAACCCCCACCGCCCACCATGAAAGATGGAACGCCCACTAGTGGGCGGTAGGGACCAGGTTGACTACCACTGGTATATAGTATATAGTATATAGTATATAGTATATAGTATATAGTATATAGTATATAGTATATAGTATATAGTATATAGTATATAGTATATAGTATATAGTATATAGTATATAGTATATAGTATATAGTATATAGTATATAGTATATAGTATATAGTATATAGTATATAGTATATAGTATATAGTATATAGTATATAGTATATAGTATATAGTATATAGTATATAGTATATAGTATGTGTGTGTATGTGTGTGTATGTGTGTGTATGTGTGTGTATATGTATGTATGTATGTTTGTATGTATATAAATAAACACAGACACACACACACGCTTGGTTGAGCCTTGCTGGGTGATGATGTAATGAAAGGGCTTTGGGATTCCTATTATGGCTCTGCCTGAAGGAGGTACATCTTTGTTATGTAGAATAGATGGGCCGAGGCTTTAATGGCCCATTGACAAAGGTGTGGGGGGAGGGATTAGGGTTGAACAGTTGAAAAGTGTCTGAATTTTGAACACATGACTATGGGGATGCCGCAATGGTTGTCAGTGTGAAAAGCAGTCATGAGTCACTCTTTTCCAGTGCTGTTGTAACTTCTAACAGTCACTAAACGAATTGTTTGTAGGCTGAGGACAATTATATTTATTTAACTGTGTAAAATGGTCATATGGATATATTTTTTTTCCTTTCATGCGTGTTTCATTTTTCTGATCTGGTTTGGTTGCAAATCTCTAGTCGTGCAGTCTAATTGTGAGGAGCAGCTGTCCGGAATATTCATGGACAATCTCATGACCTCTCCTTTCTCCAGAGAGATTTCTCTAGCCACAAGCCGGTTGCAATCCAGTTGCTCTACATGCCATCCTGTTCAGACAGGCACCTGCAGCTCAAAATGGCCTCCCATGAAGTCTCCTGTTTATGTCTCTATAAAGCTCCACTTTCTCCAATTCACATCCCAGAAATGGAAATGGAGTGGGTTTAAAGCTTCTTTTTCTCCCAGTTCTCCCAGGGATGCACTTTGGACCCGCATGCTTGATGCACGCTATGCATGCATGCACAGAAGTAAAAAAATTGCTTCTGCGCAGAAGCAAAAAAGAAGATAGAATCGGTACGGGCGCGTGTCTGGCCAAGTTACTACCTACTCGGCCGAACCGGTCCTCAACTGGTAGGAACCGGTCCTCAACTGGATTATTTGACAAAATTGGACCAGACACAACTAAGGAGATAACCGTCTAGTATGAAAGTGGTCCTTGCAATAACCATCAATTAGCAGACATTGTTATATGTTGTGGCCCAGCAGGAGCCGTTGGAGCTGTAAACAGACTCCGACAGCGAGGGGCCTTATGAGTCGGCTCTGGAAGAGGTGGAGAACCCTGGACAGGGTTCCGACTCCGAGCAGGGCACAGAGAGGCTGGTTGGCCACCAGGAGGAAAAACAAAAGCAAAAACAAAAAGCTCTTACAGCAAACCAGGTTTACAGAAAGCAAATCACTTATCCAAGTGCCTCTTTGAATCTCGAAACTGAACTCACAAACAAACAAACCATGAACCACAAACAACGTTGACTTCTGCAACTAAGGCGTGGCACCATCCGTCTTTTATCTGCAGAAGCTCATTATTCCTGCATCCCGACGCAACTCACAGCAAGCTTCTGCTGAGTCACAACACATACCATATTATATGTAGGCAATATAGGCATATCTCATACCCCTGCTGACAAATCTCCTCCAGATGACTAAGATCATACTGACTGGGCTCTTGCAAGGAAGCATAGTCACTAAACCTCTGGAACACAGCTGGTTGGGGATGTTAGATTAACACACATACACCAACTCTTTCTAACTTCAAAGGATATTCCACACAATAATGCAATTATTTCCTCTGGCTTACCAACATGATGTGGGTTTATTTCATATTACTGCAAATCAGTTCAATACATGCAGCTTTGATAGTTCAGTTTGCTTTAAGTGGAAATAGTGGCATGTAGTCAGAATGGAGCAAACCAAGATTCATCCATTGTAGGAATGAATTTCTGGTGCAGATATTGAAATGTTCCTCACATTGCCTAGCCTGGTGTTGCCTAGCAAAAAAAAAGAAAAAAAGACGTAGCTATTCCTTCGGAATTACAATGAACCAAAACAGATGGTTTTTATTTACTTCTAACCTTGGGACTCAACATTTAAAAGCTTGTCGCTCCCTCGTTTTGCTTTCAGAGGTTGGAGCTGCTGTAATAAAAACTCAGGTAATTTCAGCTTGTACAGTTGAAAAAAAAATGAACTTCTGGGGTTCACCCCCCCCCCCAAAAGGACAATTTCTTGCTGGAATAATTACATTTCTTTACAAGGCAACAAAGGGTTTCATTTACTTTAGCCATTCTTCTGGCCAATTTTATAGTCAGAACTGGGTGTGATGCCAGAGTGGATGGAATTTAAAAAAAAGATAGCAAGATTCTCCTCTTTCTCCTTTTCCTTCTCCTCCTTCTCCTCCTCTTTCCCCCCTCTTCTTCTCCCTCCTCCTTCTCTTTTTCCTCTTATCCCTCTTCCTCCGCCTTTTCCTCCTCTTCCTCTTCCTCCCTTTTCCTCCTTTTCCTCCTCTATTTCTTCTTCCTCTTCCCCTTCTTCCCCCTCCAATTCCTTTTCCCCTTCCCTTTCTCTTTTTTCTCTTTTTCTTCTTCCTCTTCTTCCTTTTTCTCTTCCTCCTCCTCCTCTTCCTTTTCTTTCTTTTTTCATCCTCTTCTTTTTCCCCTTCTCCCTTTTCCTCCTTTCTCTTCCTCTTCTTCCCCCCTCCTCTTTTTCTTCTTCCTCTTCCTCCTCTTCTCCCTCAATTCCTCTTTTCTACCTCCTCTTTTTTCTCTTCCTCCTTTTCTTCCTCCTCCTCTTCCTTTTCTTCCTTTTCTTCCTTCCTTCCTTCTCTTCTTTTTCCTCTTCTCCCTTTTCTCCTCTTCTTCCTCTTCCTCCTCCTCCTTCTTTTCCTCCCCTTAATCTTCCTCCTCTTCTTTTTTTCTCCTCCTTTTCCTCTTCCTCCTCTTTTCTATGCCAAACTAGCTTTCCTGCAGAAGTTAAAAGAGAAATTCTTATTTTCCATATGCACATTCTCTTCCCGGTCTGCAGGCATGATTAAAGGATACCGAAGACCTTGCTTAGCATTTGGTGTGAGTCATCCTACCTGCAGACCTGCCTTTTCGGCATAGAGGATATATCACCTTTTCTTTTATCCATTAATTGAAAAGCAATTAAATTCATTATGGATTGCAGTTTCGGTGTCCGAATGAGTCATCTCTGCTGTAGCGCTTTTCTCCCACTTCAGCTAATTTAATATATATATATATATATTGTTCCCACTTTCACTTTCAAGATCTTTTATCTCATGCCCCATTTTTCTTCACAGTCTGGATTTGATCTGCTGAGGGTGCTTGAAAAATTCACCCGGGTGCACCTCACCCTGTTTTTTTAGATGCTCTCCACAATGTCTGATGAGATTCTCAGCTCATGGCTGTCCCAAAGATGCTTTTCAAAAGGCAACTGGACAAAAGAGCCGAGGTGGCGCAGTGGTTAAAATGCAGCACTGCAGGCTACTTCAGCTGACTGCAGTTCTGCAGTTCGGCTGTTCAAATCTCACCGGCTCAAGGTTGACTCAGCCTTCCATCCTTCCGAGGTGGGTTAAATAAGGACCCGGATTGTTGTTGGGGGCAATATGCTGACTCTGTAAACTGCTTAGAGAGGGCTGAAAGCCCTATGAAGCGGTATATAAGTCTAACTGCTATTGCTAATTTGGGTTTTTTTTCTCTCTCTCTTGAAGATGTCTAAAGAAAGGTTGAATCATGGCGACTGAACCAAACTTAGCTAATCTGCAGTGTTTCGTTGTTCATCCAAGCAACTTCATCGGTCAGAGCAAAATTAGTTAGGCAGAGAGTTGTCAGAGAGTTTGGTCCAGGTGCCCTGATCTAACCTTTAGACACTTTTGGTCTGGATGACTGAGTCACGGGTGGGCTTCAAAAATTGCAGCAATGGGTTCATTGTCCAGTTGCTGGGTGGACATGGCCATGATGGGCATGGCCTAGTTAGCCTCCTGCACTACGGTTTATGTGTGGGGTGTTTTTATCCCTCCCCAGGTTCTGAAGGCTTTCCTTAAGCCCCGGGGGGGGGGAACTGCTTCCCCCGGGTTCCAGAGGCCAGAAACAGGCCAGTTTTGGGTCTTTCGGAACTTCTAGTAGACATGTTTTTTGCCCTCCCTAGGGAATTTGCTTATGAATAGAGCTATCTATCTCTTTATCTCTTAAGTGCTGACATCTGCTGAGGGCTATTAAGAAAGGTGGGGGGTATTAAGAGTGAGTCTACTTTCTGCCTGTTTCTCCACTTCTCATCTTCGGACAGCGCTGTCCGAAGACGTCTCCGTGGTCATGTGGCTGGCATGACTAAAAGCCGAAGGCGCACGGAATGCTGTTCCCTTCCCACCAAAGGTGGTTCCTATTTTTCTGCTTGCATTTTTACATGCTTTCAAACTGCTAGGTTGGCAGAAGCTGGGACAAGTAACGGGAGCTCACTCCATTACGCGGCTCTGGGGATTCGAACCGCCGAACTACCAGCCTTTCTGATCGACAAGGTCAGTCTTAGCCACTGAGCCACCGCGTCCCAAACAATATGTATGGTGTCCTAAAAATTCTGTCCTTTTGACAGAATTCTTCCTCTTAGGCACTCAGGTAAATCTGACAGTTTCGAGATAAAAAGAGTTGCTATCATATTTTGTTTTTGTTTGACAAAAATCAAGAAGCAGATGGTAAAAATGGACTTGCACAAAGCGGATAATTCTCTCAACATGAAACGCGAGGTCTCCCTAGAATTGGGAGTCAAGTTAATGTTATTTCAGAAGAACAAAACAACCAGGAGATAGCAGTGAATTAAAAAAAAAAAAGGGGGGGGGGATTTTGCGACAACATCAAATAATTGGAGGTTATGAGAACAAAAGGAGAGAATGAAACACCCCCCCAAGGATTATCTAAATGCAGCGAGGAGGAGGAGGAGGAGGAGGAGGAGGAGAAAAAGAAGAAGAGGAAGAAGAAGAGGAGGAAGAAGAAGAAGAAGAGGAAGAAGAAAGAAGAAAAGAAGAAGAAGAAGAAGGAAGAAGGAGAAGAAGAAGAAGAAGAAGAAAGAAGAAAGAAGAAAGAAGAAAGAAGAAAGAAGAAAGAAGAAGAAGAGGAAGAAGAAAGAAAAGAAGGGGAAGAAGAAAGAAGAAGGAAGAAGAAGAGGAAGAAGAAAGAAGAAAAGAAGAAGATGATGAAGAAGGAAGAAGGAAGAAGGAAGAAGGAGAAGGAGAAGGAGAAGGAGAAGAAGAAGAAGAAGAAGAAAGAAGAAATAAGAAGAAGAGGAAGAAGAAAGAAAAGAAGGGGAAGAAGAAAGAAGAAGGAAGAAGAAGAGGAAGAAGAAAGAAGAAAAGAAGAAGATGATGAAGAAGGAAGAAGGAAGAAGGAAGAAGGAGAAGGAGAAGAAGAAGAAGAAGAAGAAAGAAGAAAGAAGAAAGAAGAAGAAGAGGAAGAGGAAGAAGAAAGAAAAGAAGGGGAAGAAGAAAGAAGAAGGAAGAAGAAGAGGAAGAAGAAAGAAGAAAAGAAGAAGATGAAGAAGAAGGAAGAAGGAAGAAGGAAGAAGGAGAAGGAGAAGGAGAAGGAGAAGAAGAAGAAGAAGAAGAAAGAAGAAAGAAGAAAGAAGAAGAAGAGGAAGAAGAAAGAAAAGAAGGGGAAGAAGAAAGAAGAAGGAAGAAGAAGAGGAAGAAGAAAGAAGAAAAGAAGAAGATGATGAAGAAGGAAGAAGGAAGAAGGAAGAAGGAGAAGGAGAAGGAGAAGAAGAAGAAGAAGAAGAAAGAAGAAAGAAGAAAGAAGAAAGAAGAAGAAGAGGAAGAAGAAAGAAAAGAAGGGGAAGAAGAAAGAAGAAGGAAGAAGAAGAGGAAGAAGAAAGAAGAAAAGAAGAAGATGAAGAAGAAGGAAGAAGGAAGAAGGAAGAAGGAAGAAGGAGAAGGAGAAGGAGAAGGAGAAGAAGAAGAAGAAGAAGAAGAAGAAGAAGAAGAAGAAGAAGAAGAAGAAGAAGAAGAAGGAAGAAGAAGAAGAGTTTAATGTAAGAGAATATAAAGTCACAGAGTTTGGATTTTTTTTAAAAAAATGGTTATAACTTTATATAAATGTTACTGGGTCCTGGAGTAGTTTTTCTCATAACCAAGTGCTTTATACAAGTCGCCTTATGTAAGTTGCTGGGTGTGAACGGGGATTCCCATATAGTGAACAGCAAAGGTGTTCACTTGTATTTCAAGTGTGCAAAACCACTTTAAAGAGCGTCACTTGGAAGAGCTATCAGAAGGATGTCTGTTGGGAGGCAATGCAGATGTTTGCCGAGGAATGGTGATGTACAGAACAACCGCTGGAAAGTTCAGTGAGAAAAGCAGGAGACTTTTGTGTACTTTATGACCTTGGCTGTTTTCTTGTAGATGCTTCATGACTGAACTCGGTAAAATCACTTGTATGTAAACCGAGAGAGCAAACCAAACTGCCTTCTAGCACTGATGAGGTTACCTAGTTGGGTCATGAGATATCTGCAAGAAAACAACCATGCTCAGAGAACATCAAGGACTCCACAGTCCTCCTCCTCCTCCTGATCTCTGCAAATCCCACTCCCTTCGAGCACTGATGAGGTTACCTAGTTGGGTCATGAGAGGCCTGCAAGGAAAAGCATCAAGCTCAGAGAGCACCAAGGACCAACCCTGAGCCCAGAGAGAGCCAATGACCCCACAGTCCTCCTCCTCCTCCTCCTCTCCGCAAACCCTACCTCCCTTCGAGCACTGATGAGGTTACCTAGTTGGGTCATGAGAGGCCTGCAAGGAAAAGCATCAAGCTCAGAGAGCAGCAAGGACCAACCCTGAGCCCAGAGAGAGCCAATGACCCCACAGTCCTCCTCCTCCTCCTCCTCCTCTCCACAAACCCTACCTCCCTTCGAGCACTGATGATGTTACCTAGTTGGGTCATGAGAGGTCTGCAAGGAAAAGCATCAAGCTCAGAGAGCACCAAGGACCAACCCTGAGCCCAGAGAGAGCCAATGACTCCACAGTCCTCCTCCTCCTCCTCCTCTCCGCAAACCCTACCTCCCTTTGAGCACTGATGATGTTACCTAGTTGGGTCATGAGAGGCCTGCAAGGAAAAGCATCAAGCTCAGAGAGCACCAAGGACCAACCCTGAGCCCAGAGAGAGCCAATGACCCCACAGTCCTCCTCCTCCTCCTCCTCTCCACAAATCCTACCTCCCTTCGAGCACTGATGATGTTACCTAGTTGGGTCATGAGAGGCCTGCAAGGAAAAGCATCAAGCTCAGAGAGCACCAAGGACCAACCCTGAGCCCAGAAAGAGCCAATGACTCCACAGTCCTCCTCCTCCTCCTCCTCCTCTCCGCAAACCCTACCTCCCTTTGAGCACTGATGATGTTACCTAGTTGGGTCATGAGAGGCCTGCAAGGAAAAGCATCAAGCTCAGAGAGCACCAAGGACCAACCCTGAGCCCAGAAAGAGCCAATGACTCCACAGTCCTCCTCCTCCTCCTCCTCTCCGCAAACCCTACCTCCCTTTGAGCACTGATGATGTTACCTAGTTGGGTCATGAGAGGCCTGCAAGGAAAAGCATCAAGCTCAGAGAGCACCAAGGACCAACCCTGAGCCCAGAGAGAGCCAATGACCCCACAGTCCTCCTCCTCCTCCTCCTCCTCCTCCTCTCCACAAATCCTACCTCCCTTCGAGCACTGATGATGTTACCTAGTTGGGTCATGAGAGGCCTGCAAGGAAAAGCATCAAGCTCAGAGAGCACCAAGGACCAACCCTGAGCCCAGAGAGAGCCAATGACTCCACAGTCCTCCTCCTCCTCTCCGCAAACCCTACCTCCCTTCGAGCACTGATGAGGTTACCTAGTTGGGTCATGAGAGGCCTGCAAGGAAAAGCATCAAGCTCAGAGAGCACCAAGGACCAACCCTGAGCCCAGAGAGAGCCAATGACTCCACAGTCCTCCTCCTCCTCTCCACAAACCCTACCTCCCTTCGAGCACTGATGAGGTTACCTAGTTGGGTCATGAGAGGTCTGCAAGGAAAAGCATCAAGTCCAGAAAGCACCAAGGACCCCACCGTTCAACCCTGAGCTACAAACATTCTCCTCTATTAATTCACATGGGGGGGGGGATTTCTTCCTGCCCGAAACGGCAGACCTTCCTGATATATTTCTAAGGTGGAATGCTTTGATTCCCACTCTCAGCTTTACTAAAACAGGCCAGGTTGGCCAAAGGCTGAGATACGCCGGGGATTTGCAGAAGCAAATTACGGCAATTGAGAATTACGCCGTGCCTTTCTTTCGGTGCTACGCATGGCAGGTTTCCTGAACTCCGTGGCTCGGTGATGGACAATGCATTCCCTCTTTTTTTTTAATTTTCGACGTGGTTCTCCTGGATTTATGGAATAATAGGGGCTCCCCCTGGTGACTAATGGGAAACCTGCAAATTCCCATAGCTCATTACTAAGGCGGCTAGATTTAGAATCCGGGTCTCTCTTGAATGCACATTATCTTAGTTCGTCTCAGAGGTCCATAGCAGGAGAAAGAAAGTGATTTTTTTTTGTCCTTGGTGGTTTTTCCTGTTTTTGTTTATGATCCCCCTAGAAATTCCCAGCCAGCTTCGTCCTTTGAGTGACCGTGTCTTTCTACAAGCAGATTGCAATGAAGATCTTGGTAGCCGGTTAGGAAAATTAATCAGAACATATTTTTGAGCAACCTTATTCTACCAGGTTCCCTAGTTGTTCTGTTAGGATATTAAATTTAATAGCTGGGAAAGTGGGGTCGTACAATGAGCCGGAACGCAGAGTAATAGTTGATTGATTGGAGAGGGCTGGCTCCTGCGTGAGGCAATCTGCGCTGTGATTGGTTGCTGTGGTGTGGAGGGGGAGTAGCCCCTTTTTCCCGCCTTTTTCTTCTGTGGTCTTTGGATGCTGTTTGATTTACCTCATGATGTTACTAATGTGCCCCATATGCTCTGAGATTTATATATTTATATATGTTTTATTCGTCGTCGTCGTCGTCCTCCTCCTTGTCCTCTTCCCTCTCCTCTCTCCTCTCTCCTTGTCCTCTTCCTCTTCCTCCTCCTCTCTCCTCCTCTCTCCTCCTCCCTCTGCCTCCTGCTCCTCTCTCCTCCTCCCTCTGTCTCTTCCTCCTCATCTCTCCTCTCCCTTCCTCTCCTCCTCTTTCATCCTCCTCTCTCCTTCTTCTCCCTCTATCTCCTCCTCCTCTTCCTCCTCCTCTCTCCTCCTCACTCCTCTCTCCTTCCTCTGCCTCCTGCTCCTCTCCTCCTCCCTCTATCTCCTCCTCCTCTTCCTCCTCCTCTCTCCTCCTCACTCCTCTCTCCTTCCTCTGCCTCCTGCTCCTCTCTCCTCCTCCCTTTGTCTCTTCCTCTTCCTCTCTCCTCCCCCTCCCTCTCCTCCTCTTTCTCCTCTCTCCTTCTTCTCCCTCTATCTCCTCCTCCTCCTCCTCTCTCCTCCTCACTCCTCTCTCCTTCCTCTGCCTCCTGCTCCTGCTCCTCTCTCCTCCTCCCTCTGTCTCTTCCTCCTCCTCTCTCCTCCCCTCCCTCGCCTCCTCTTTCTCCTCTCTCCTTCTTCTCCCTCTATCTCCTCTTCCTCCTCTTCCTCCAGCATTGAAAAAAGTGACTTACAACCAGTCCTCCCACTTAATGACCGTCACAGCTCCCCAAAATCACACAATCAAAATTCAGGTGCTTTGCAACCAACACGTACTTCCCAGGGGTGCTACGGCCGGCGCTACTGCTGGTTTGCTCCTGCGCACTGGTTGCGCGCTGTGCGCGCATGCACACTTCAATATAAATAGTTCTGTGCATTCGCAAAACTAAAAAGACAAGATGGCACGGACCGGGGAAACAACCCAGGCCGCCATACCACTACCGGTTCAGCCAAACTGGTCCGAACCAGTAGGAACTCACCACTGGTGCTTCCGATAGCTGCAGCATCCTGTGGTCACCAGTGATCACCATTTGCAATTTTCCCAGCCAGCTTCCAACAAAGAAAGATAAGAGGGAAGCCATATTCTACAATTGAATGGTTCACTTAACAACTGCAATGGTTCTCTCAGCAACTGTGACAAAATGGGGGAGCAAAATCAGGCAGGATTCACTTAACAACTGCCTTGCTTAGTGACAGAAATTCTGCTCCTTACAGAGTGCTCCCTGTAGTTCTACAATTATGGGTTATTCCAGTGCCTTATTGGAATCGTATCCTATCTTTTAACTCTAGTGAACGAGCAAAACAGATAATCACATTTGTAATGTCAAAAATAGAACATGGGATATTATAATTATTGTGTTAATTCTAAATATAATAAAGTCAGTGACAGTCATAGGCCTGGCACAATGAAAGCTTCTTTACATAGAATCATGTTGATGGACTGAATCCAAATAAAAATATTTGAAATGTTAACAGATTGGAAGTGAACCAGAACTCCTGAGAATATAATGTAAAGCTTGGGAGAATGCTGAAAATAGACATATAAAGGCAGAGTTTCAATTTTTTATCACCCGATCTCTTCCATGAAACTTTTCCTGTTCAGGAAAGGCCATAAATTTTGGACCACTTTCTTGGGAGGAAAAAAAAAAGAACAAGTGGAGATATAGGTGGTTCTCGGCTTAAGACCACAATTGAGCCCAAGATTTATGTTGCTAAGCAAGACAATTCAAGTGAGCTTTACCCCGTTTTATGACCTGTCTTTCCACAGTTGTTAAGAGAATCACTGCAGTTATTCTCAGCCGGAGTGGCGCGGTGGTTAAATGCAGCACTGCAGGCTACTTCAGCTGACTGCTAGATCAGCAGTTCAGCAGTTCAAATCTCACTGGCTCAGGGTTGACTCAGCCTTCCATCCTTCCGAGGTGGGTAAAATGAGGACCCGGATTGTTGTTGGGGGCAATATGCTGACTCTGTAAACCGCTTAGAGAGGGCTGAAAGCCCTATGAAGCGGTATATAAGTCTACTGCTATTGCTATTGCTATTATTAAGTCAGTAGCATAGTTGTTAAGTGAATTTGACTTCCCCATTGATTTTGCTTGTCAGGAGGTTGCAAAAGAGGATCACATGACACCAGGACACCGCAACCAGAGGTGGTATTCAGCCGGTTCGGACCGGTTCGTTCGGACCGGTTCGTTTGGACCGGTTCGTCCGAACTGGTAGTGGAAATTGTGGGTGCCCCCCCCGACTCTATGCTGTCCTGTTTAAGTACCTTTTTTGAGGCCAGCTGTATGCGCAAAAGGTGCACGCACAAGCAAAGCGCTTGCGTGCAAGGCCAGGCGCATGTGTGGAAGCCAGAGGGCGCAGGCATGGCGAACCGGTGGCAACAAAATGTGAAACCCACCACTGCCTGCAACCATCCTAAATATGAACCGAATTTTGATCACTTCATCGTAAGGATGCTGAAATGGTTGTATGTGTGAAAAACAACCACAAGTCACTTTTTTGAGTGCCGTTGTAACTTAGAATGATCTCTAAATGAATGGTTGCAAGTTGAGAACTTCCCTGTATAATTGAGCTATATTAAATTATGCACAATGGGGAAAATGAGAAATTTGGAAATAGTTTTCCCCCCCTTCTCATTTATGTAGTGCATCCAGGACCATCAAGTGGAATTAAAAATGGAGAGAAAAAGACTGGAGAAAAGAATTTATTTACTTATGGATGGATTTATAACCTGCTACTATTTCACTGACTCCTGGTGGTTTGCCACAGCTAAAATATAATCGTGGCAATCGACATAACCATGGGAAGAGATATAAAAATAGAATAAATTTAGGGCAATTTAAAAATCCACGCAGCATGCAACTTCAGGCAATATTTCAGTTGAAGCCGCAAATCTTCAATGAAAAGCTCCATTTTTAATTGTGTTCAGAAGAGTCAGCCTTGCTTCTCAGTGGAGGAATCTTTCCTACCAGACCTTCTTATCTCCAATCTTGTTTGTATATAGTAAATCCTCTCCAGTCTTCTTATCTACTTATAGTAAATCTTATGTCCAATCTTCTTTGTATGTAGTTAAACTATGGAATGAGTTAGCATCAAAGATGGGTCTGGCCACCAATTTAAACCATCACGGATTTAAATGGGACCCAAACTATTAATGACCGATTTAGCTACTGATATTCAGCAGTATCAGAGGTGGTTTGCTACCGGTTCGGCCTCGTTCGGCCTCGTTCAGCTGAACCGGTAGTGGAATGTTGACCTTTTCAGAAGGTCACAAAAGGGGATCACATTGCAACCGTGATAAATATGAGAAGGCTGCCAAACATCCGAATTTAGATCACGTGACCATGGGAATGTTGCTAACATAAGGTTAACTCAGCCTTTCATCCTTCCGAGGTGGGTAAAATGAGGACCCAGATTGTTGGGGGCAATAAGGCTGACTCTGTAAAACCGCTTAGAGAGGGTTGAAAAAGCACTGTGAAGCGGTATACAAATCTGACCGCTATTGCTATCTATGTCTGTCTATCTCTCTGCTTTTACTGTCTCTATGTCTGTCTCTGTGTCTGTCTCGGTGTCTCTCTGTCTCTCCTTGTGTCTCTGTCTCCCTCTCTCCATGTTGTATGTCTAGCAGAGGTGACATTCAGCCAGTTCTGACAAGTTCTGTAGAACCAGTAGCAGAAATTTTGAGTAGTTCAGAGAACTGGCAAATAGGCTGGCCCCGCCCATGCTGCCTTCCAGCCTCCCATCTGATCTTCTTTTGTTGCCGTGAACAGGAGAACGGAGCTGGAAAGCAGGTTAGTGGGATGGGGCGGGAATGGGGATTTTGCAGTAATCTTCCCCCAGGTGTGGGGAGAGAATGGAGATTTTTCAGTATCCTTCCCCTGCCACGCCCACAAAGCCACGCCATGTCTACAAAGCCATACCCACAGAACTGGTAGTAAAAAATTTGAATCCCACCACTGATGTCTAATCTATCAGTCTATCAGAATGCAGTATTGTAGACTAACTCTGCCCACTGCCAGGAGTTTGATCCTGACCCGCTCAAGGTTGACTCAGCCTTCCATCCTTCCGAGGTGGGTAAAATGAAGACTCAGATTGTTGGGGGCAATAAGGCTGACTGTGTAAAACTGCTTAGAGAGGGCTGTAAAGCACTGTGAAGCGGTATATAAGTCTGAGTGATATTGCTATCTATGTCTGTCTGTCTAGCTCTCTGTCTCTCTCTGTAACTCTGTCTCTCTCTCTCTGTCTCTCTGCCTTCCTCTCCCCATGTCTGTATGTCTAGTCCATCAATCTATCAGAATGCAGTACTGCAGACTAACTCTGCCCACTGCCAGGAGTTCCATCCTGACCCACTCAAGGTTGACTCAGCCTTCCCTCCTTCCGAGGTGAGTAAAATGAGGACCCAGATGGTTGGGGGCAAGAGGCTGACTCTGTAAACCACTTAGAGAGGGCTGTGAAGCACTGTGAAGTGGTATATAAGTCTAAGCGCTATTGCCACAAGATCGTTAGATTTACAAAATATCCTAAGTCGGGAAGCCACGGCCTGTATCTCTGAGAACATTCTGGCAATGAGGATCAGCAGTACGACTTACATGTCTTTGTGGGCTTAGCAGTGTGAGACATAAGCTGCTGAACTGGATGTCCTTTAGCCAGATTTCCCCAGAGTCACATTTTTCAGTGTTATGGCTGTCTTTTTTTCAGAAACAGCGTGGTGTCATTCATTTCACGAGTGGCTCATAAAAAGGGGGTAAGGCTTGAAAGAATAGAAACCAAATGTTCAGTCCTAGGCGTGGCAGATATATTGTTGCTCCAAAATCACATTGATCACATTGCTCCAAAATCACATTGATGAAGAGACCCATCGAGAGTTGTTTTAAACCCACAAGCTAATCTTTTTTTTATAAAGATTTTTTTTTTAAAAAAAATTTCAATTGCAAAAATAAACACCCCCTCTTTCCTTATGCAGTGCAATAGCAATAGCAATAGCAGTTAGACTTATATACCGCTTCATAGGGCTTTCAGCCCTCTCTAAGCGGTTTACAGAGTCAGCATATTGCCCCCAACAACAATCCAGGTCCTCATTTTACCCACCTCGGAAGGATGGAAGGCTGAGTCAACCCTGAGCCGGTGAGATTTGAACAGCCGAACTGCAGAACTGCAGTCAGCTGAAGTAGCCTGCAGTGCTGCATTTAACCACTGCGCCACCTCGGCGCAGTGCGTCGTCTGGGTTCAAATATCTCTGTGCAACATCATTCCTCGTTTGCCACATCTTCCCCATTCATATTAACATTATTTCCCTAAACCAGTGATGGCACTGAGTGCCCAATCTGGAACATGTGTGCATGTGTGCAAGCTGGAGTGTCGGAAACCAGAAGACCATGCTTGTTTTTTGGCCATTTTCAGGCCATTTTGGGACATTTTCAGACTGTTTTTCAGGCAGGTTTTTGGCTGTTTTTCAGGCCATTTTCCAGCTGTTTTGCAGGCGCGAAAAAAGGCTGGGGAAAAAAATTTCAGGCATAATATAAAGTTAGAATAATGGGATAAACTATGGGAAAGAAATTATAAATTTACGACAGCAGTAGCTTACAAAGAAAACCTCTGTAAAATGTTTTATAGATGGCATTTGCCCCCAGCGAGATTGCCCAAAAATGTACCCAAATTTATCCTCCAATTGTTGGAGATGTAGTCACAAGCCTGGAACATTCTACCATATGTGGTGGACGTGCCCCATCACAAGGAAATACTGGGGCAAAATTCGGAAATGGTTGGAAGAAATTACGGAGCAAAAAAATAGAACTAAAACCAGAAGCATTCTTATTAGGACTATTAGATTTTTTTTAAAAAAGGATAAACAGCTTCAATACATAATAATACATATACTCACTGCAGCTCGGATCACTTTTGCACAAAACTGGAAACAAATCAATACACCCGCAGATGAAACAATCATTAGGAAAGTACTCAAATGTGAAGAGATGGACAAAATGACCATAGAACTAAAAGAAAGAGAAGAATCGGATTTCTATAAAATTTGGGATAGAATTTATAAGTAGCTAGAAAAACAGAAGCCCAAAACAGAAAATAGAGAATGTAAATATATTCACATAAATAATAATAATTATTATAAGTGTTACTACTGCTGTTGTTATATTATAGCAATAGGAAGCCAATGTCACGGCTACCGGTTCGCCCAAACTGGTCCGAACCAGCTGAATACCATCACTGTTTTAATGCTCTCTGAGCTTTCTGGTTTTCTTGCAGATGTTTCATTATCCAAAACATCAGTGATGGAAGGGACAGCAGTTTGCTTTCTGCATATATTCAAATGTCTTGCCCTGTCAGTGTAGGTGGATGTATTCTTAGTGATTCCTTGATTAGACTGTTGGATTTTTGTCTTACTCTGAAATAAACATGTTACTTGTTGTGGCCCAGCAGGAGCCGTTGGAGCTGCCACCATACTCCGACAGCGAGGGGCCCTATGAGTTGGCTCTGGAGGATGTGGAGGACCCTGGACAGGGTTCCGACTCCAAGCAGGACGCAGAGAGGCTGGTTGGCCACAAGGAGGTGCCTGAGCCTTGGAGCAGTGGGGAGGAGACAAGGGAGTGTGATCGTGATGTCATGCATTGGAGCAGTGGGGAGGAGACAAGGAAGTTGTTCCTGGATGCCCAGTAACGGAGAGCTAATAGGCGTAAGGTGAAAGGCATGTGGAGGAGCTGAATTTGCATGCCCATAGAGAGGGTGCTGCGTCCCACCTGTGGCACGCATGCCATAGGTTTGCCCTCACAGGTCTAGAGCAAGAAATCAGAATCACTGTGTGAATAGGCCAAAATGAATACTTTATTACTGAGCACCTAAATTACAAGAATCTTTTTTGTGTGTCTGCCTTCCCTTGGGCCTTCTGGAGTCTTCCCTGAATGCTCCGGAGGACAAAAAACGACCCTACGAGCAAACCGGACTTCCAACGCCTCGAATGCCCTGAGAAATGGCTCCACGTACCACCTGTGGTAGGCGTGCCATAGGCTTGCCATCCCGGATCTATACAGTGGCCAAACTGTCTATTCGGTTCCACCACAAAACCGCGTTCGACTAAAGCACGCTTGACGAAACTGCGTACCTGACGTCATCACAGCGCGACGAAAAAAGCACGCTGTGAACGCTTCAGGGCCGTCTACATGTGGCTACACATCACAGCCAAGGCTGCTGCAACCTGATGTTCCAGGATGCAAAACCCACTTAGCATCTGACATTTTCATAAAAAACATGAAAGTCACCGGGAAGAAAGAGTGCCACATCTTAAGCATGTTCTGGACCTGGATATTGTTGCTAATGGCATAATTAGCTCCTTCTGCATTGCTGATTAGTTAAAGAAGTTATAAATATTTATGCCTTTCCTAAGAGCTAGGAAAGAGGGGAAATTAATAACGATCTCCCTTTTATAAGTTCATCTGATCTGGATGCTCCATGTAATCATGGACAGATTTTCATGGTTTCTATAGTAACCAGACAACCTAACTGATCCAATACAAGAGCTGCATTATTATGATGGGACATTTATAATAGCCCTTGGTGTGAATCTCTGTTTTATTTTTAAAAATGTATTTCTTTGGACTTTGTATCCGCATGTAAGAGATTTAAACTGAAAACCATGAAAACACAGAACTTTTGTAATGAAGGCCAGAGATGAAAATTTAAGACGGAACTTAATTTCTTGGCGGACATCTTTTTTTTCTGAATTTTCTTCTGATTTCTTCCCCTTCTTGTTTTTAATTGTATCCTTGTTCTTCTTGTTCCCTGCAAAATGTAAGGAATGTGTTGTTCTTGCTTGTAAACTTTGCTCTTCACCTCTGTGTCGTCTTTTTTTCTTCTCTCCTCAGATTGTTGATACGGTGGGATGGACAAAGGGATGTCTGTCTTTCTGTCTGTCATCTAATTTTCTTATTGCTATTATTATTATTATGATTACTATTATTCTGTTGCTCTGCATTGTACACTGAGAGCTTCTGTACTGGAGACAAATTCCTTGAGAGTCTCATCACACTTGGCCAAATAAAGTATCCTCTCCTCCTCTCATCATCCGCTCTCCTCCTCTCCACTCTATTCTTCTCTCCTCTCCCTTTCTCTCCCTTCCCCTCCCCGCCTCTCATCACCCTCCCCCTCCCTTCCTCTGCTCTCCACTCTTTCTCCTTCTCTTCTCTCCTCTGCCTTCCTCTCCCCTCCCCATCCCTCCTCTCATCATCCTCTCCCCTCCCCATCTCTCCTCTCCACTCTATTCTCCTTCTCTACTCTCCTCTGACTTCCTCTCCCCTTCCCCTCCCCTCCTCTCATCACCCTCCCCCGCCCTCTACTCTCTATTCTATTCTCCTTCTCTTCTCTTCTCTGCCTTCCTCCCCCTTCCCTTCCCTCCTCTCATCATCTCCTCCCCTCCCCTCCCCATCTCTCCTCTCCACTCTATTCTCCTTCTCTCCTCTGCCTTCCTCTCCTCTCCCTTTCCCTCCCCTCCTCTCATCCTCCTCTCCCCTCCCCTTCTCCTTCTCTTCTCTCCTCTGCCTTCCTCTTCTCTCCCCCTCCCCATCTCTTATCACCCTCTTCCCCCTTCCCTCCTCTCCTCTCTATTCTCCTTCTCTCCTCTCCTCTTCCTTCCTCTCCTCTCCCTACCCTTCCCTTCCTCTCATCACCCTCTCTCCTCCCCTCCCCTCCCCTCTTCTCCTCTCCACTCCTTCTCTCCTCTGCCTTCCTCTCCTCTCCCTTCCCTTCCCCTCCTATCACCCCATCTCTCCTCCCCTCTTCTCCTCTCTATTCTCCTTCTCTTTTCTCCTCTGGCTTCCTCTCCCCTTCCCTCCTCTCCTCTCCTCATCCCCTCCCATCCTCTCCTCCTCCCCTCCCCTCTATTCTCCTCACCCTCTCCTCTCCCCTCCCCTCTCCTCTCTCTCCTCTCCCCTCCCCTCTCCTCTCTCTCCTCTCCCCTATCCAATCCTGTCCTATCCAATCCTGTCCTATCCTATCCTATCCTATCCTATCCACCCATTTATCTATTTCTCTATCTTAGAAAACAAGTTAGAAGGAATTACTTCACAGAAAAAGTAGTGGAAGCTTGCAACCAATTTCCAGTGGAAGTAGCAGTTCAATCATCAGTTACTGAGTTTAAACATGCTTGGGATAAACACATAGCCATCATCCCACAAAAAACAATTAAAATTACAATAGTAATAACAATGAAAAAAAAATCAAAGGGCAGACTTGATGGACTATTAAAGTGGTGCGATGGCCTAGAGGTGGAGCTCTCATCTCATAATCAGGAGACTGTGAGTTCAATCCTAGGTAGAGGTAGATTTTCTCTGTGAGCACAATGAGAATACATCTGCTGAATAAAATTCCACATTGGTGACAGGAAGGGCATCTGGCCAGTAAACACTCAGCTCCATTTAGTTGGACAGACTCCCCCCCCCTGCAAGGGATTATGGGGTCATTAAAAGGAGATGATGACTCAATGGACTAATAGGTCTTGTTAGAAGATTGCAAAAGGCGATCACATGACCCAGGGGACATGGCAATCATCATAAATACAGGGCAGTTGCCAAGGATCCAAATTTTAACCATGTGATCCTGGGCATATTGAGACAGTCATAATTGCATGGAGCAGTCATAACTCACTTTCCCCAGCACATCCATCCCTTTGAACAGTCATTAAAGAAATGGTCATAAGTTGGGGGTTACCTGTATGTAGTATATAAGTACTGAAGAAGGCTCCAGAGAGACATTGCATGTACATGTGCTCGTATATGTCATCGACGCATGTGCTCTAATTGTTAACTGTGCTAAAGTGAAACTAACCTTTAGATGCCCCTAACTGTTAACTGTGCTAAAGTGAAACTAACCTTTAGATCAGTGATCCCCAACCCCCGGTCCGCGGACCGGTGCCGGGCCGTGGAGTACCTGGCACAGGGCCGCGCAGCGGCCGGGGGCCATGATCGCTGCAGCGGCCGGGGGCCATAGTTTCTTTCTGCATGCAAATTAGGGCTAACTGGCACAAGGGGTGTTACTGGACCGCTGGTGGCACTCTGACGTCACCAGCGGCCCACCGCCCCCCTGTGTCCAGCGCCGCCCTTCTCATTCCTTTTCAGCGCTTCAGCGCTGGCCGATTCCTGAAAAAAACCTAAGAGCGCCTGCGCAGCTACGTAGGGCTAGCGTAGGCAGCGCTAGTAGCGTAGCCTTGCGTAGGCGCAGTTTGTGCTACGCTATCTACGCTAGCCATACTGAACTGCGCCTGCGCAAGGCTACGCTACTAGCGCTGGTCATCGACGCGCTCAGCGGGCCACGGTAAAATTATCAAAGGCTGACTGGTCCGCGGCGATAAAAAGGTTGGGGACCACTGCTTTAGATGACCCTGTTAACTGTGCTAAAGTGAAACTAACCTTTAGATGACCCTGTTAACTGTGCTAAAGTGAAACTAATCTTTAGATGATCCTAATTTTTAACTGTCCTAAAGTGAAACTAATCTTTAGAGGACCCTGTTAACTGCTAAAGTGAAACTAACCTTTAGATGCCCCTAACTGTTAACTGTGCTAAAGTGAAACTAACCTTTAGATGACCCTGTTAACTGTGCTAAAGTGAAACTAATCTTTAGATGATCCTAATTTTTAACTGTCCTAAAGTGAAACTAATCTTTAGAGGACCCTGTTAACTGCTAAAGTGAAACTAACCTTTAGATGCCCCTAACTGTTAACTGTGCTAAAGTGAAACTAACCTTTAGATGACCCCAACTGCTTTGGAGGGAAAAGTAGAACATTTATGTTTGAGTGGGCTTTTTTTTAGTTCTATGATTGGATAAGGCCCTGTGGGCCTAGAGTATAAATCACAGGTGTTTGCCTGCAGTTCCTCAGTTCCAATTTTGAGTCAATAAATGCTATTGCAGCTATGCTGGTCTGGTTCTTGCCTACTGAAGGCCACACTACACAATATGTATCAACATGACCTCAATTCCATAAAAAAGGAATAATAATGTGGATGGAAGAGATTTGCACCCTCACCCCTTCCTCACCCCTCACTGCCTTTATACAAGATGGCGGAGGCAGGAAGCAATTAATTTCCAAGATAAGGGCACACTATCAGAGAGGCCTTTATGGAAATTAATTGTAATGTTTTAAGAATTTATTGTACTTAATTAACTCCACGCTTTTAATAATTGTACTACACGAGGATCTGTACGGGGGAGAAAATAATTGCTTTTTAAAAAAAATTGAATTTCACTATTAAAATGGTGGAGGAAATTAAGTCTAGTGTTTTACCGCCGGGAATCTATATGGGGGCATTTTTAAATAAAATAACTTAGAGCGATTTACATTGCCGTAAATTATGTTACATTAAATTACAAATTGCATTATGATGTGGCTGGAGCGAAGCCAAAAGGACATTCAGCTGCTTGCTGGATCTGGCTAGAAGCGGGAAGGGAAGTTTGACGCCATTCAGATAAGTGTACTACTCCTTCATGGATTGTCAGAACTACGAACCAAAGCAAACTTGACGCTGTCAAAACAGAAATGTCAACTTTGACCATTAACATTCTGAAAGTCGATGAACCGAAATCGATTGAAATGAATCACTTCTCTTGAGGGGTGCATTAGATGCTCCAACACTGGAAGTTTTTAAGAAGATGTTGGGTAACCATTTGTCTGAAGTGGCGTAGGGTTTCCTGCCTAAGCAGGGGGTTGGACTAGAAGATCTCCAAGGTCCCTTCCAACTCTGTTATTCTATCAGTCTTCTATCAGATCCTTGTGTCTGATTATACGCTAACATATTCACACATGATTTCATCCAGAGCAATGCCAAGAAGATCAGAGGTCTTCCTTAGATGCTTCCTCCATCCCAAAAATGATTATCAGCCAAAACAAGGCAAGACAGCTGGCCACACTTCAAACCAACACCGAAATATAACTATAAAAATGTGTTGGGGAAACAGACATTGGAAATATATATAACCCCCTCCCCCGCACCACACACACACACACAAGCTGCTCTTGGGTAGCTTCTTTTGATGAACGGAGAACTTCAGAGTTCTTAGTCTTTGTTCAGGGCATAATATATTCAGTAGCAAACAGAGAAGATAACAGTCTGTGGTTGTGTTGGGATAGCTACCCACACGGAACAGCTTTTGATGCGTTTATTGAGCATTCTGGACACGCTGGAACCCTATTGGTTATACATGGATTCTGTCCTGGTGGGAAGTGGAACACTGGCTGACCTTCTTCAAAAGCAAAACAAGACGAGAAAACTACGGAGGGAAAATATCCAGAGCATCACGTTGGAAATTCTTCTCAACCTCTTCATGGCCGTTGTGCTATTGTTGTGGCCCTCCAGCAGCCAGTGGAGCTGGCAGCAGAGTCGGACAGTGAGGAGGTTGGGGAGGAACATGGGCCAGTCCTGGAGGTTGGGGAAGGTTCAGAGGAGGGCGCTGCATCAGAGGCAAAGGTGGGACCAAGACCATCTGGCAGTTCTCAGCTGCCTTCGGAGCTAGACAGCAGTGAGGCAGACGAACAGCTGGAGCCTGTTCCCAGTGTGCGCATGTGCAGAGCTGCCAGAGGACAAGAACAACTAAGAAATCAGGTTCGACTTGGGAGCAAAGCCACAGGTGGACAGTGAATGGCCCCTCCCATAGGAAATGAAAGAGGAGCGAAAGGGGAGTGGGCTTTTGCAGGAAACAATTTGTTCATTTGTTTCAGGAGTGTGAAGATCTGTCCGTGAATCTCAGAGACTCTGTGCCAAGTCTTTCCTCCCACAGCACTGCTGGCGGGGGCCAGTCAAAGATGGTATTTGCCGGTTCTCTGGACTATTCAAAATTTCCGCTATGGGTTCGACAGAACCGGTCAGAACTGGCTGAATACCACCTCTGTACAGCACCTTTTCTTCTGGAAAATAAAACACCTTATTCAAAGTGGCTTATTATCGACTGCGGCGAGAGGAAATTCACTCAGCAGTTTTCTACTGCGGCCGAAAGAAAACAAGCCAACCAACTTACAACTGGGAGAAAAATTGCCCTGGAAACTTCATTAGCGTGATGACTTCTTAAAAGGTTGACCAAGATTTTTCTTAAGAGAGAGAGAGAGAGAAAAAACAAAACACTGAGCAGTACAAAACAAGAAAATAGATCTGTGGGTCTTCCTCCCGCAAGACGTCCAATTTAAGTTCAATCACCAGGAAGAAGAAAGCAATGGCATCTGCCTGAAGTCAGAAGCAGCTGGTGAGGGAAACGAGGTGAACAATTTTATTTCCTTACCTAGTCTGTTCTCTGCGGAATAGGATGACATTCAAGCCCTCAAGAACAGGAGCAAAGTTAACCAGCAGTTGAAGGATGTGTTTGCTCCAAGGCCTCTTTCTCCCTGTCCTACTCCCAAGCAGATTTTAATTTTCCTGGGCGATAATATATTTACAAAGCAGAGAAAAACGCAAAGGTTTCTAATTAATAGAAGAGGGACTGATTTTTTTTCCTTTCTTTTGTTAACTACCAAAAGATTGCTTGTTTCCTAGTACGTACGATTAACTAATAGAGAGCCAGTTTGGTCTAGTGCAGTGGGAGTCAACTTGGTCCCTACCGCCCACTAGTGGGCGTTCCAGCTTTCATGGTGGGTGTTGGTGGTGGGGTTTGCTGTAACTCTGCTTTATAAATTTTATAAAGTAAAGTTACTTCCCTAATTTATAAATCACCATTACTGTGGAACCGGTGGGCGGTTGTAACGTTCCCGTGGTTTTCACTAGACTAGGCACATCCAGTTCCTGCGGTCATTCTTTGTAGATTTTAGTTTGTATCTTTTTGTTGTGGCCCGTCAACGGCCAGCAAAGCTGGTGGCAGACTCAGACAGTGAGGAGGTTGGGGAGGAACATGGGCCAGGAGTCCTGGAGTCTGGGGAAGGTTCTGACGAGTGCTCTGCATTGGAGCAGAGAGGTGGACAGGGCCATCTGACAATTATCAGCTGCCTTCTGAGTCAGACATCAGTGGGGCAGAAGAGCAGCAGGAGCCTGTTCCCAGTGTGCGCATGCACAGAGTTGCCAGATGAAGGGAACAGCTAAGGAACAAGGGTCGACTCGGGAGTAAAGCAGTGGTGGGCAGTGAATGGCCCCTCCCATAGGAGTGAAAAGGGAGTGGAGTTTGCAGGAGACAATGAGTTCAATTCATTCGGGTGAAGATCTGATCCTGACTTCTTGCCAAGTATTTGCCTGCTACAGAGTGGCGTTTGGAAGATATCGGCCTGGCAGCTCTCCAAGCCCGATAAAGGTCTGTAGTTGTGAAATCTCTTGAAAGACTTTGCTGGAGATGAATTCACTTTAAACTGAACAAAAGGCGGCTTTATCGGGACGCGAACTCAGCTTCGTGCTTTTGGGAAGCCTAGGCCATTTATGGATATGATGAGTTCTGATGGAATGCAAACCAGAGACCATTCCCTACCTCATGCTCTGCCTTCCCCCCATCTGCATTAAGAACCTAAAAGTACCTCATGGAGTTAAACACTTCAAAAAAAATATCCCCGTTTAAACAGCTAGCGTTGGGTAGAACAAATCGGTGTTAAACTGGCCCTCCTTTACTTAGACATATGCAAATGGAAATGCACAGATGCACCGAAAGATGTGATTGCTTCTGGTGATGGAATTCAAATTGCACTCAAGCTGTGAACTCGATGGACTGTGGTGCCGTTTGAAAACTATATTCTTCTTCATTCTTCCCAAACGTTCTCTCTTTTCCCCATCTGCCCCCCACCTCCCCCGCCCCAAACAACCCTTACTACTACTTGCAGAAACACGACAGATTTTGCCTCGCAGTGTGTGCCTGCATGTGTGTTTGTGTGTTTTATCCAACCAAAGGCCCATATGCTCTTCCATCACTGTACGATTGCTAGCTGCTGAGCTTGCTGGCATATTGTCCAGGATCAAGAAGACACAAAGCCTGCAGCAAAAATTCCAGAAGTAAGGAAGTTCTGTGTAGTTTCTCTAGCCGAGAGGAGATAATAGATCATGGATTTGGAGCGTTGGAAGAAAATCCGGGTTCATTCCAAGCTGGGCTCAGAGAAGACAAAGCAACTGTTTATTTGACAGTGTTAAGTTTATATTTACTGATAAAGAAATAAAGAGAGGCTAGGATAGATCTATTTCAGTGGGAGGATTCAAAAAAATTTAACTACCAGTTCTGTGGGTATGGCTTGATGGGCGTGGCATAGCTTGGTGGGCGTGGCTCAGTGGTGGGATTCAAATAATTTACCAACCAGTTCTCTGCCCTAATGACCAGCTGGGTAGGCGGGGCTCAGTGGTCATGTGATCAAGGTGGCACAGTGGTTAAATGCAGCACTGCAGGCTACTGCTAGATCAGCAGGTCAGCGGTTCAAATCTCACCGGCTCAGGGTTGACTCAGCCTTCCATCCTTCCGAGGTGGGTAAAATGAGGACCCAGATTGTTGGGGGCAATATGCTGACTCTCTGTAAACCGCTTAGAGAGGCCTGAAAGGCCTATGAAGCGGTATATAAGTCTACTGCTATTGCTATTGCTATCATGTGGGCATGGCCAAGTCAATGTCACTCAGGTCCAGTGATGTGCAGTCACTAGAGGCAGGGGAGGCAGGGCCTCACCAGTCTCAGGAAGAAAAGGAAATAATTTTTTAAAATAATTAAAAAGGCCAGGGTAGTTGTTCCCAGACTCCAAGTCACAGTGACTCTGAGTCTGCTTAGTGCTAACTGTTGGAGGAGGCTAGAGAACTATGGGCCTCCTTTGCATAAGGAATTTTTTGCCTTTTAAGAGTTAACCAAGTTGCGCGTTTTGCTGGCCTTTCCAGCACAGGGGTGCAGGCCAGGGAAGACGGGGTTTGGGGGCGCAGAGGAGGAAGGGGCGATCTCCCCCTCCGTTTGTCTGTCTCGCTGCAGAGCTCCTCCCGGGGGAGGGGGAGGCGGCGAGTGCGCTGATCCCCGTTTGCAAGACCAGCCCTCCGCCTTCTTGTCCCGTTGGGAAGGGGGGTGGGAGACAAGAAGGGGGCAGGCTGGCCTTGCCGCTTGCATTTCCCCTATTCCCCCCTCCCAATATAGGTGCAGAGAAAGAGCCAGGCTTCAGAAAGGAAAGGATATTTTTAATGATTTTCTTTGTCTGAATATGATTTCCCATTGAGGAAAAGGGGAGTTTTAATTCCCCACCAGTAAAAAAAAAGTTTAGTCTTTGAAGGGCCCTTGTGTGACATCTGCCTCTGTGTGTGTGTGTGTGTGTGTGTGTGTGTGTGTGTGTGTGTGTGTCATCAGTGCCTCACCAGCCATAAACCTCACCGCACGTCACTGCTCAGGTCAATGGGCACTTCGCCTTAGTTGTTACAATGGTAATAAGGGTTAACCAGAGAGTCAGTTTCTGTAAGCAGGGCAATAAAGATTAGGCTAGAAACAACACCAGAATGTTTCCTTCCTGCCTTCCTTACAGGATTAGCTCTGTAAAGTGGGGGGAAAAAACCAAAATGTGATTTCTTCCAACAACCGGTTCTCCGAACTGCTTAGAAAGTTACCAACCAGTTCTCCCGGATAGGTGCGAACTGGATGAATCCCACCACTGGCGTGGTTTGGTGGGTGTGGCAGGGGAAGGATAGTGTAAAACCTCCATTCCCTCCCCACCGTAGGGCAGGGGGGTGGGTTTCCAGCTGTGCTACTGCCGGTTTGCTCAGGGACGAGCAACCAAAATTGCTCTGCTCATGTGCAGAAGGCAAAAACAATATGGTGGCACTATAGGAGAGAACTGGTTCAGGGGTGTGGCAGGCCTGGGTCGCTGCTCATTCCAGTGACCCAGGCCGCCAAGTTACTACCAAGTTCAAAAGGGTAGGAACCCACCTCTGCTCCAGGGGAAGGTTACTACAAAATCCCCATTTCCTCCCGATCAGCTGGGACTCAGGAGGCAGACAATAGATGGGGGCCAGTCAGAGGTGGTATTTATCGGTTCTCCAAACTACTCAAAATTTCCGCTACTGATTCTCCAGAACTGGTCAGAACCTGCTGAATACCACCTCTGATCTATTTCAAGCTATTTTGCTCTTGTCAGCTAGCCATACCCTTCTGGGAATACTGCATTCATTTTTGGTCACGACGCTGCAAAAAATATGTCGAGACTCCAGAAAGAGTGCAGAGAAGAGCAACAAAGAAGATTAGAGGACTGGAGGCTAAAATATATGAACGGTTGCAGGAACTGGGTAGGTCTAGTTGAATGAAAAGAAGGACTAGGGGAGACATGATAGCAGTGTTCCAATATCTCAGGGGTTGCCACAAAGAAGAGGGAGTCAAGCTATTCTCCAAGGCACCTGAGGGCAGGACAAGAAGCAATAGATGGAAACTAATCAAGGAGAGAAGCAACTTAGGAAAAATTTACTGACATTTACTGAACAATTAATCATTGGAACAACTTTCCCCCACTTTTGCAGAAGCCATGTTTCTCCATGTACTTTGGGGCCAGAAATTCCTGATTCGTTACTGTTGTTTTTGAACCAGACAGGCTTCAGGGGCCTGTACAACCCTCCGTGATGCCACAGAGGAAGAGCTGATGGATTCCTTGGCTCGTGCTTCGGGCAGCGGCCAGACAAGATGACCTGCCCTGGGCCACGACACGGCTCTGCTACCTGCTGGGAAGAATGAGTCTCCGGAAGTGCAATCTGTCTCAGGCCCGGGTATATTTGGAAGAAGCCCTAGGAACCCTCCAGGGATATTTCCATGACCTTCACTTGGTAGCCACTTTTTACACCCACCTCACAGGCGTTTACCTGAAGCAGAAGAACGTGGAGAAAAGTCCTGCAAAAGTTGTGAATGCTCCAACACTGGAGGTTTTTAAGAAGAGATTGCACAACCATTTGTTTGAAATGGGATAGGCAGGGAGTTGGACTAGAAGACTTCCAAGAAGGAGGGAAGGAAGAAGAGAAGGAGAGAAGAAAGGAGGGAAGGAAGGAGGGAATGTAGGAGAGAAGGAAGGGGGGAAGGAAGGAGGAAAGGAAGGGGGAAAGGAAGGAGAGAAGGAGAAAAGAAAGGAGGGAAGGAAGGAAGGAGGGAAGGAAGGAGGGAAGGAGAGAAGGAGGGAAGGGGAAGGAGGGAGGGAAGGAAGGGGAGTAGGAGAGAAGAAACGAGGGAAGGAAAGAGGGAGGGAGGGAAGAAGAAGTAGGACCGTTGTAAGATAAGATGGATCTATGGGATGTTAAAAAAGCAATCTTCAAGTATATTGTCAACTGTAGGGAAAAATTGTTATAAATACATATTATTAATAACAGTTATGAGATCATATAATTGTGAATGTATATATGAAATTGATAAAATAAAATAAAATAAAAAAGAAGACTTCCAAGGTCTATTCTATTCTATTCTATTCTATTCTACTCTATTCTACTCTACTCTACCTCTAAGCCACGGGCTCTCCTCACTTTGTTGGCTATACCAAGAAGGAGATTACATGTGGTTTTTTTTTCTAAATCAAGGCAACCTGGTTTACCCATAATATGGGACGGAGTGTACTGCTTCTGCTTTCAGCTTTCAGCCCCAATCCAGGAGCCTTCGCAGGCAGTCGCTTTCATGATATTTATGTCTTAAATTTATTTGTTAAAAGTTTATTTGAAAGCGAAACAGACAGCTTAGCAATCAAAAGTAGCCACATATTAAAAGACAGGGACAGTAATATGAATAGGAGGCTCTGTTATTTTATTGTAGGAAGCATGTCAAAATAGAACCATAGAGCCAGTTTTCTAGCCACTCCAAAATCTGGCTTCTTGGCTTATGGTTTTGCATGTCCCACTGCTGACTTCTGGAGATGCTTTTGATGTTCAGCTCAGAAGGAAGGAGCGTGAATGAGTCAGTCCCACTCAGATCCAAAGGGAGCAGAAGGGAAACAAGAGAGGAGGGATGATTTTTCACTACAGACTATTTTTCTTGGAAATGTTAATTTGTTCTAAAAATCTCTTTCCACCCCCTTTGACTATTCCATTTGCTTTCTGCGTAAAATGATCACATTTGCCCACATGCCTTATTATTTTTGCCCTATTATGATTATGATTATTATACATAACTTTAGTCTTCATTGTCCCCGTTTGCCCTTCATGAAATGTTCAGATGGCCACGTAAGAAGGGTGATTGGAACTATAATTTACAGTTTGTAGATCATCTATCGTCTTTCTCTCTCTCTCTTTCTCTCTCTCTTATATCATCTCTATCTTTCTGTCTCTCTCATGTCTCTCTCTCTCTCATCTCTCTCTCTCTCTCTCTCTCACATACACACACACACACCTCTCTCTCTTTTATACATCATTCTATCATCTCTATCTTTCTGCCTCACTGTCTCTCTCTGTCTTTCTTGTCTGTCTGTCTGTCTGTCTATCTATCTATCTATCTATCTATCTATCTATCTATCTATCTATCTATCTATCTATCTATCTATCTATCTATCTATCTATCTATCTATCTATCTATCTATCTATCTATCTATCTATCTATCTATCTATCTATCTATCTATCTATCTATCTATCTATCTATCATCTATCTACCTACCTACCTACCTACCTATCATCTATCTACCTACCTACCTACCTACCTATCATCTATCTATCTATCTATCTATCTATCTATCTATCTATCTATCTATCTATCTATCATCTACCTACCTACCTACCTACCTACCTATCATCCATCTATCTATCTATCTATCTATCTATCTATCTATCTATCTATCTATCTATCTATCTATCTATCTATCTATCTATCTATCATCTGTCTACATATACCTACCTAGCTACCAGAGGTGGGTTCCTACCAGTTTGCACCTATTCGGTAGAACCGGTTCATCAAATCTACCGAACCGGTTAGAAGAGGTTCCACCAGTGGACCCGGAAAGCAGGCCACACCTACAGAAGAGGTTCCAAAATTTTTTGAAACCCACCACTGGTCCTTGGATATGATTATTCTACACTATCATGCTCATATTTATACAACTCAGTGCCTCTGTGAAAGGTAAGGGTAACTACTGTAATGTATGTTGTTTACTATTTTATTATATGTTGTTGTCTTAATGTTGTATTCCCCCCTCCTTGGTTTCCTGTGAGCCGCCCTGAGTCCCCTCAGGGAAAAGGGCGGCCTACAAATGCTAATAAACCACTAAACCACTACTGCATTTGTGGGGCAATCAGAACATTGCGTGTGTTGAAGTTGTTTTAACGCAAACCAAAGATGCCTTTTAAAAAAGAAGTTTACATCCTATTCTTATGCATGCCAGTGCTGTGTGTGAGGTAATTTAAGGTGGTTCTGACAAGTGTCGTCGGCATCTTCATATCCGGTCACATGGGCGGCAAGCCACTCCCATCCGGTCACATGGGTGGCAAGCCACTCCCACAAAGGAGGCCACACCCACAGAGTAGGTTCAATTTTTGAAACCCACCACTGCTACCTACCTACCTACCTATCTATCCACCCACCTACCCATCCATCCACTCACCCACCCACCCACCCACCCATCCATCCATCCAGAGGTGGGCCAATGTAAGTAGAAAAATAGGGACCACTTTGGTGGGAAGGTAAAAGCATTCTGTGTGCCTTTGGCATTTAGTGATGCCAGCCACATGACCACAGAGACGTCTTCGGACAGCGCTGGCTCTTCAGCTTAGAAACGGAGCTGAGCACCTACCCCTAGAATCAGGAACGACTAGCACATATGTGCGAGGGGAACCTTTACCTTACAAGTAAATAAATAGGCAAACACGTCCATAAAATACATGCTTTTTCTGCTTGCTTTGTTATCAGCGTTTTTCCTCGGTTTCCCGTGCAAAGATTTTAGTTGGGAATTAAAATGGCATTTTCCTGCGTTCCCATGCACACCGACTCTCAGTGTTCAGCCGTGTCCTCCCCTTTTGTTGAATTTTGTTGAAAGCAGCAGCAGAGCAAGGGGAGACATCTAGGCACAAGGCACAGCACCTGCTCCCATATGGGTTCGAGCAGAATTGTTTTGAGGAATCAATTATCCAGTGACCAGAATTAGCAAATGCGTTTGTTTTTTTTAAAAAAAAAATACATTCATGACTAGAGAGATACAGTGTAGAGCATAATAGGATGTGACTGGTGTTAGCTCAGGGCAACTATTTGAGTTTGAAATAAATACCCGCATTAGGCAGAAACGCAATCTTTGCTGCTGAATTAAATTTAATGGCCTTATAAAAGGTTTGCAAAGGAATTATCTGTGTTATTAGCCTATCGCAGGCCCATGATGGCTTGAATGTGTTTTAAATGAGAAGAGGCCTCCCGTGTTCTGTCTAAAGAGTTCAGAATATAAGAAACATTGAATCAGACTAAAGAGGTAGGAGGAGGCAGAACCTGGAGGTGGAGTCAAGACAGTCATCAGTCTGGAGTCATTATCTTCCCACAAACTATCTACCGTATTTTGGGAGTATAAGATGCACAGGAGTATAAGACGCACCAAGATTTTGAAGAGGCAAATAAAAAAACGTTTTTGCACTCTGCAGACCCCCCAAAAGTGGCCCGTTTTCCGCGAAAACTGGCTCGTTTTTTGTCCCCCCCCCAAAAAAAATGGCATGCATAGCTTTTAGAAGGCTTATAGAGTGCTCCTATAAACAGCCTGTTTTATGCTCATTTTTGCCCTCCCCAGCCCGCAGGAGCATTCTGGAAGCCTCCTAAAGGCTATGCACGGCCATTTTTGCAAAGGGCGTGGGGTTTCGGAAGGCCAAAAATGCTGTATTCAGTCTATAAGACGTACCCAGATTTTGAAGAGGCAAATAAAAAAAGTTTTTGCACTCTGCAAACCCCCCAAAAATGGCCCGTTTTTTGTGAAAACAGGCTTGTTTTTTTGTCCAGAAAAATTGGCATGCATCGCCTTTAGGAGGCTTATAGAGTGCTCCAATATACAGCCTGTTTTTCGCTCATTTCTGCCCTCCGCAGCCCTCAGGAGCACTCTATAAGCCTACTAAAGGCTATGCACGGCCATTTTTGCAAAGGGGGTGGGGTTTCAGGATGCCAAAAATGCTGTATTCCATGTATAAGATGCACCCAGATTTTCAGCCTCTTTTTTGAGGGAAAAAGTTGCATCTTATACTCTGAAAAATATGGTAAGTCCAGCGGTGGTAGGGTCCTCCTGGTTTAGCAACCGGTTCAGAGATTAAGCAATTTGCATGCATATGTGCAGCATGAAGAAATCTTCAGTTCCAGGTTTCTTCGGAGGAGTAACACAACTGATCTGCATGGCTATCAGCTTTGCCTCTGGTAGGAAAATAGCATGGGGTCGATCTGATCATCAGGGTGAACTGGTTCACTCCCAGCTGATCGCCGGAGCTACCAGTTCACCTGAACCGGTCCAAACTGGTAGAATCCCACCCCTGAAGTCCAGCCTCTCTTGAATTCCTGTTCCTGAAGAAAAATCCCGTGTGGTTCCAAGCTGGGAGAAAGATGCTGGGAGTAAAACGGAGGCTTGCTACAAGCAAAGAAGATCTATTCGATTTCCAGAAACTTCAGGGACAGCAGTATGTTTCTGGAGTAGGTGACAAAATGGCTTGAGTGAGTGTATGGATTTTTATGGGGCTTGGCGATTGAGATGCTCCAGGGGGTTGTGCAATGTAGTTAGCCTTGTGTCTTTTACTATTCCAATGGTGGTGGGTTAATCCTATTATGCCCTGAAGGTTTTGTCCTGTCCTTAGAGTTGGGTGGGGAAATGTACATTTTAGGAGTCTTTGTTTTTCTTTTTTCTTTTTTTAAATCCCATCAGTTCCAGCCTGGGAGGAGATGTGGCTGAAGGTGTTTTATTTGTGAATAGGCTGGCCTGGATTTCTGTAAATGGATACTGAATGGAATGCTCCGGTTTTCTCAATAGATACAAAAATATCTCATTCATAAAACTGGACTAGACTGACAATCAAGAAGTAAACAATACATCAATCAAGGAACTACCAACTCAGGCAAAGAAGCTATCAATAAACAACAGTCTAATCAAAGAACTATCTAGACCACTCCCACCAACATGGACTGCCATTTCTATATATATATATAAAAAAACAAAGAGCAAACTCCAGCACTGATTATGCTACCTAGTTGGGTAACGAAACGTCCGCAAGAAAACCATGAAGCACAGAGAATATCAAGGACCCTACAGTTCAACGCTGAACTACAAATATCCTGCCAAGAGAGGGCAGTATTGATGCACTACAAACTCTGACGTGTTCCTTTACATCTGATCTTTCATATCAGTTGCAGGAAGTTGCGGTGGGAAGAAAGGACCGTGTTTCTTTCTTTGTTCGTGATATAGAAGCCCTCACTGAATGCACACCATTGAAATTTAAGCTCAGGGAGTGCATTTATGACTGTTGAAAAAAAACACCAAATCTTTCCAATTGAAATTCACGGCTAAGTGCAGGTTGATGAAGGTGATGATGGCGTTGACCTGAGCATTGTGCATCACTAGGCCCAAAAATGTAAAGACGATGAACCAGGAAGAGCAGATGTGGGTGATCAGTTATGAAGCGAACAGTCGGCGGCCCACAGCTGATGAGTTTCACACGAGCAAGTTTAATGAAGTGATTAGGGAGAACTGGCAGCTCCACAAAGGGAACTTGCTGTCAAGCATGGCATTTCACAGAAACCCACAGGTCACATTATTGATGTTATTCAATATTGAAAGATTGGCACAGGATGGCTTCCTTGCATGATGACAGCAGAGATGGAAGTGTCAAGAGTTGAAATTTGCCAGTGATTGTTGTCACACCATGTCACGGAAGATGAAGAATTTGTTTCACAGGATGGTGACACCGAAGGAAATAATTATGACCCAGAAATGAAGCAGGCATGCATGGAAATTCACAAAGTTCACCCGTACAAAGAAACAATGAACAAACTCATTGTTAAACAAGTTTTAACTGGATTAGGGGGCTGGGGGTATTTTTCGGAGTATAAGATGCACCTTTCCCCTCCCAAAAAGAGGGTGAAAATCCGGGTGCATCTTATACACTGAATGCACCATTTTTGGCCTGCCAAAATCCCGCCCCCTTTGCAAAAATGGACGTGCAGAGGATTTGGGAGGCTTGCAAAGTGCTCCTGAGGGCTGGGGTGGATAAAAAAGAGCAAAAAGACATATTTTTTTTGTTGCAAAAAATAAAGTGTGCAGAGGCCTGCAGAGTGCACAATTTTTTTAAAAAAAATTACCTCTTCACAATTATGGTGCGTCTTATACTCTGGTGTGTCTTATATTCTGGTGCATCTTATAGTCCTAAAAATACAATATACGAAGAATGGTTACAGGAATTGGGTATGTCTAGTCTGGTGAAAAGAAAGACTGGGGGTGGGGGAACATGATAATTTGTCAATCTAGTGTACATATGTACATTATTATCATTGTTAATCATTTATTTGACTATAACTATTATTGCTTCATTTTTTTACATAATATTCTAAATTTAACTAAATTTAACTTAATTTTTATTATAACATTTCATATGTATGTGTGTGTGTGTTTTTTTAATTTAAGAGAAAAACTAGGCCCACCAAGGTGAAATCATATCTTTTTTTTAGAAATATACTTTTTTATTTTCCATTTTTATAACATACAATCACATGTATACTATCACATAGCCAATATCCTATTGTATTAAGTAGTAATTACATCAGTTCCTCTTGCCATCAACGCCCAGAAAGATAAAAACCCATTATTAGCTCTTCTGCTCTCCATACACCTCTTTCTTCTACCTCTCTCCTACCTCCTTTCTTCCCTCCATCATCCTTTCCTACTCTACTTCCCCTTCCTTTCCCCTTCTCCTCTCTCTACATTCCACTCCTCCTTATCCTCCTCACCTTCCCCCCTTACCCTCTTTCCTATCCCTCTCTTCCTATCTTTCTTCTCTCCACTGTTTCCCACTCTTCCTCTCATTGGTGTATTTCCGCTTCTGAGCAAACTCCAATCTCCAAGAGCCAAGGTGGCGCAGTGGTTAAATGCAGCACTGCAGGCTACTTCAGCTGACTGCAGTTCTGCAGTTCAGCTGTTCAAATCTCACCGGCTCAGGGTTGACTCAGCCTTCCATCCTTCCCAGGTGGGTAAAATGAGGACCCGGATTGTTGTTGGGGGCAATATGCTGACTCTGTAAACCGCTTAGAGAGGGCTGAAAGCCCTATGAAGCAGTATATAAGTCTAACTGCTATTGCTATTGCTATTGCTAATCTATGTTGATGCCATTTATGCTTCCATATCAATATACTTAACATATCTTAGTTTTAAAGAAAAAATAAGAGAAGACAGTATACATGTGCAATCATATTACTTTAAAATCTAACACCCCTCGTCAAGCCTAATATACATCCCTCCCTCCCACCCTCCCACCCACCCCCCCCAGCCTTCCCTCCCCCGACTTTCCAGAACCCATACACGGTATAAATCTTTAACAAAAACAGTCTAAAATATATTGGAAAAAAGAATAGAAAATTGATAACCTCTTTACATCGAACTTAGCTCCTCCTTGCTAGGCTAACTTTAAACAATTTATATCATTCCTGATCTAGTGAATGAGGAAAGTGAAATCATATCTTAACACTCCACTGGTCTAATTAAGAACCATTTTCACCTCGTTTATCTCGAAATGCTTTTCCCATGAAACCTCCTCCAAGCTACTAAAATTCCATTTGATCTCGATCAGAAGCAGACCCATCCATCACTCTGGTGCATGGCAGTGTGTGATCTGAATGATGGGTAACCATCAGTTCACCAATCACATCCTCTGACAGCAAGTCACCAGAGAATCACGACTTTGGCCATGCAAGCCAAGATCTCCTTGGTTGTGTTTACCCAACCCCGGATGCTCATTTCAGAAATCGTGAAGCGGTGTCCCTTCATAATTTACGATTTAAGGATTCAGACCTTCGCAAATCCTAGGAGGAAAAGATATAATACAATGGGATTGGCTGAGCCTCCCTTCGTGCACCCCCACCCCCAACACAACCCACAGTGTAGTACATAAAATTATCTGCTATAATATTACCTTTAAAGCCTTGCATGGCTTAGGACCTGGCAGCAGGCGGTACTTGAGAGACCGCCTGCTGCCAATTACCTCCCAAAGACCCATTAGATCTCACAGAGTAGGCCTCCTCCGGGTTCCGTCTACCAGCCAATGTCATCTGGCTACTACCCCAGGGGAGGGCCTTCTCTGTGGCGGCTCCGGCCCTTTGGAACGAGCTCCCCGCAGAGATTCGGACCCTCACCTCTCTCCAGGCCTTCCGAAAAGCCGTTAAAACCTGGCTGTGTCGGCAGGCCTGGGGTCGATGAGTTCCCTTCCCCTCTCGAATCGTGTGGCTGTTGGTTGTTTTTAAATGCCCTGTACTTTTGTAGTTTTTGTGTTTTTCCCTTCCCCTCCTTGGGTTTGTGCGCCGCCCTGAGTCCCTCCGGGAATAGGGCGGCATATAAATAAAATGAAACTCAAACTCAAACGATCTGCGAGACCGCCTACTGCCGCATACCTCCCAACGGCCGATAAGATCGCACAGGGTGGGCCTTCTTCAGGTGCCGTCAGCCAGACAATGTCGGCTGGCGGCTCCCCGGAGGAGGGCCTTCTCTGTAGCCGCTCCGACCCTATGGAACGAACTACCCCCAGAGATCCGGACCCTGCCCACTCTCATGGCCTTCCGAAAGGCTATTAAAACCTGGCTATTCTGGCAGGCCTGAGGCTGTTGACCTCATGACCGAGGTCCAGCCCCGACCAGATTGGGTGCATGATGAGGTTTTTAATCTGTCTTCTATGTTTTTAAATTCTTTATCTTTTATAATTTACTTTCTGTAAGCCGCCCGGAGTCCCCCGGGATTGGGCGGCCTATAAATCTATTAAATACAATACAATACAATACAATACAATACAATATTGTGTCAATGAATACTTCAGCTTCAACCACAACAAAGCACGAGCTAAAATAGATAAAACCTTATGATAAACCGCTCCAAACTCGATTGCAGAAAATACGACAGAGTTGTCAGTGCCTGGAATGCACTACTTGACTCTGTGGCTTCTTCCCCAAACCCCCAAATCTTTAACCTTAGACTGTCTACTGCCAACCTCACCCCATTCCTAAGAGGTCTTTAAGAGGCATGCATAAGCACACCAGCGTGCCTTCCGTCCCTGTCCTGATATTCCCTTGTATTCGTATCCATTTCATGTATTCATAATCATGTCTATACTTAGTGTCTGTTATCTAATTCATGCTTGATGAAATAAAATAAAGAAATAAGGGCTAAAATATACGAAGAACAGTTGCAGGAATTGGATAGGTCTAGTTTGATGAGAATAAGGACTAGAGGAGACCTGATAGCAGTCTTCCAATATCTCAGAGGTTGCCACAAAGAAGAGGGAGTCAAGCTATTCTCCAAAGCACCCAAGGGCAGGACAAGAAGCAATGGGTGGAAACTAATCAAGGAGTGTCAGCACTCCTTCATTGGATAATCAGGAAAGAAAACCACAAGACTCCATTGATAGAAATCAAGTGTACTTTTACTAATTATAAATGAACAGAAGCGTAGCAAAGCGAAGACTGATTATTTAGGCGCGAAAGCAAATGATATATAGAATAACCCATTCCCCACCCCTTGGCATCCCAGTCACAGTCCAATCATAATTCTCCCAAGTGTCAGGTGCGAGATAACTTCGAAAGGCATCACCAAGATGGAATGTCGGTGCCGTTGGCCTTGGCGGGAAACCTCCTCCGCATGCGCAGTAAGACAGGCAACAGAAACTCCAGAATCTTCCTCCAGCACAATTAGTATTCCCCTCCCAAATCCCATGCCCCCCCCTCGCCGTTTCAATGGCAGCAGCAAAGCAGAGGCTGACAAGGAGAGAAGCAACCTAGAACTAAGGAGAAATTTCCTGACAGTGAGAACAATTAATCAGTGGAACAACTTGCCTCCAGAAGTTGTGAATGCTCCATCACTGGAAGTCTTTAAGAAGATGTTGGATAGCCATTTGTCTGAAACGGTTTAGGGTGGATTAGAAGACCTCCAAGGTCCCTTTCAATTCTGTAATTTTTTTTTTGAGAGTAAACACACTTAGCTTGACAAGATCCGTGGCTGGCTTCAAATCTTCTTTTCCAATATCCTTTTGGAGACCAATATTGGCACAGGCATTCAAAGGTATTCAAAAACTGCCTTAGACCTGAAAGCCGGTTGGGTGATTTGAGGCCAATCCCCAGGAGATGGAGATTTCTAGTCCCGCCTTAGCCATGAAAGCTAACTGGATGACTCTCACCCAATCCCCAAGAAACCATGGATTCTATTCCCACCTTAAGCATGAAAGCCAGATGAATGACTTTCGACCAGCCATTCTTTCTCAGCCCTACCCACCTTACAGAGAGAAAATGGGAGGAGGAAGAAATATTATATACGTTCATTTCCTTGAGTTACTTATTTATTTTATTGATGAACCTGATATGCAAACCATTTCTGTGTCCATCTATTCTGGGCGGTTATATTCTAAAGCAATAAAGGTGTGTGTGTGGGTGGGGAATCTAATAAATAAATGTTTAAAAACATTCATATATTCTCAGTTTAATCTAATATATAAAAATATATTAACAATAGATAAATCACAGCCACCCACCCTCCTTTGGTGTAAAATGCAGACTTTTGAGGCTCTGCTTGGAGGAGAAACTGGAAATGACAAAAGTCTGTGAGTTTTCATCACAGCAATGATCATCCCAACTCAAAACAGCCATCTCCAATGGAGCCATGCCCTGCAGATTAATTGTGATGCACGCACAAACACTTTCTTCTTGTCCTTTTGGTTATAATAGGGCTGTCAAATAAATTAATCTTTCATGCGGCAGAGAGTGATGGTGCCCTGAGCTTTCTCATTTTGTTAAACAAACAAAGTTAGCATTGCTGTTTCTGTTTGTCAGGCTATAAAATCTGAGGAAATAAAAAAGAAGAAAAAGAGAGAGGGGGGGAGGGAGGAAGGAAGGAAATTAAGAAGTAAGAAAATAAATAAGGATGGAGGGAGGGAGGGAGAAAGGAAAGGAAAAAGGAAAGGAAAAAAAGAAAAAAGAAAAAGGAACAAAGAGATATAGAGGAAGAGAGAAAGAAAGAAAAGAAAGAGATAGAAAAGAAAGGGAGGGAGAGAGAAAGGAAAGGAAAAAATGGAAAGAAAAAAAAGAAAAAGGAAGAAACAGAGAAAAAGAGGAAGAGAGCAAGAGAAAGAAAAGAAAGAGAGAGAAAAGGGAGGGAGGGAGAAAGGGAAGGAAGAAAAAGGAAAGAAGGAGGGAAGGAAAGAGGAAGGAAAAGGAAGGAAAAGAGCAAGAGAGAGAGAAAAAGAAAGAAAGAAAAAGGAAAGGGAGGGAAAGAAAAAGGGAAGGGAAGGAAGGGAAGGGAGAGAGAAAGGGAAGGAAGAAAAAGGAAAGAAGGAGGGAAGGAAAGAGGAAGGAAAAGGAAGGAAGAGAGAGCATGACAGAGAGAGAGAAAGAAAGAAAAAGGAAAGGGAGGGAAAGAAAAAGAGAAGGGGAGGAAGGGAAGGAAGGGAGACAATAAATAAGGAGGGAGGGAGACAGAAAAGGAAAGGAAAAAAAGAAAAGAAAGAAGAAAAAGGAAGAAAAAGGAAGGGAGAGAGCAAGAGAAAGAGAGAGAGAGAAAGAAAGGAAAAGGAAAGGGGGAGAGAAAGGAAAGGGAAGGGAGAGAAGAAAAAAGGAAGGAAGGCAGAAAGACAAAGAAAGAAAGAAAGAAAGAAAGAAGGAAGGAAGGAAGGAAGGAAAGAAAGAAAGAAAGAAAGAAAGAAAGAAAGAAAGAAAGAAAGAAAGAAAGAAAGAAAGAAAGAAAGAAAGAAAGACAGAAATGGCAGGTATATATAAAAACATATTTGCTTTCTGGCAAAGAGCAATTGCTGTTATCTTTTGCAGGAGCCCGTTCCGTTCAAGGCTTGATGAAAAGGTGGGCTGTTTTGACCTCAGGGTAGGGATAAAAGTGACTAACTATCTCGCTGCTTGATATAGTTAACCAGATGCTGCGAATTAATAATGTTCTGCATACTAAAAAGCAACAAAACACTCCCTCTCGTGTACCCAGTCTGGTTGGAAAAGATGATGCAACGCTTTAGGCTCCTTTTATCTGAGAAGCATGATATTTGTCACAGCGTTGTGGCAAACTTTCTGTGTTCCAGGTTGTGTTATGTGATTTTCCTTATGTTCTTTTGATTAGCCAGGCTGCCCAGAATCAAAAGAAGCTTTTAACATTTCTGCTTGCAGCTATTTCTAGTTGGCACCATCAGCAAGAAGGATAGGGCAATTCTAACTGTAACCCTTGTGTTACTTTCCTTTGCCCTCTGCCTTCGGCTTTCAAATTCCAAATTTTAATAAGACTCCCATATTCGAATTGAGTATATACACAAATCACTCTTGTCTGTCTGTCTCTGTCTATTGGTCCCTCCATCATCTCTCTGTCTCTTTCTCTCTCTCTCTCTCTCTCTCTGTCTCATTCTCTGTCTCCCTCCCTCAGTCTCTCTCGCTCTGTCTCAATCTCTGTCTCTCTCAGTCCCTCTCTCTCTCATTCTCTGTCTCTCTCTCTCATTCTCTCTGTCTCTGTCTCTCTCTCCCTCAGTCTCTCTCTCTCTATCTGTGTGTGTTTGTGTCATTCTCTGTCTCCCTCCCTCAGTCTCTCGCTCTGTCTCAATCTCTGTCTCTCTCTCTGTCTCTCTCTCTCTCATTCTCTGTCTCTCTCTCTCTCATTCTCTCTGTCTCTCTGTCTCTCTCTGTCTCTCTCTCCCTCAGTCTCTCTCTATCTGTGTGTGTTTGTGTTTCATTCTGTCTCCCTCCCTCAGTCTCTCTCGCTCTGTCTCAATCTCTGTCCCTCTCTCTGTCTCTCTCTCTCTCATTCTCTCTGTCTCTCTCTCTCTTAGATAATGCAAAAAAAAAGTATTTGGGTTTCTTTAAAAAAAATTACAGGAGGGGGAAAAAAGGAGAGACAATGTCATTATGCTATGGCAAAGAAAAGTGGAATAATTCTCTCCCCTTCCCTCACCTCTCCTACCCCTCTCCTAGAAGAATGAAATATTTTAGGAAATATTAAAAGGGCAGAATATCCACCACCCCCCTTATTAATGGGCCTTTAAGGCCTGGACCACACTCTTCTACCTAACAAAGATCTACCTCCTTCAGGCAGAGCCATTTAATTACCCTTCATTGCAAAGGTGGGTTCCTACCGGTTTGGACCAGTTCGGCTGGACCGGTAGTAACTTGGCAGTTGCTGGAATCGGCAGCAACCCATGCCTGCCACGCCCCTGAACCGGTTCTCCTCCGGCGTCACTATCTTGATTTTCGGTTATGCACATGCGCTGAACAATTTCCACTGCAGAAATGTAATTTCCCCCCCTTTTTTCTAATGTTATTTATTTATTTATTTATTTATTTATTTATTTATTTATTTATTTATTTATTTATTTGTCTTGTATGCCGCCCACTCCCGGAGGAGTCCGGGCGGCTCACAAAAGACAAGGGAAAGGGGGGAACGAGACAAAGACAACATATTAAAAACAAAACCAACATTCACAATTTCCATGGAGGTAAATGCTTCTCAGCTCCCCCCCAGCCTGCTGGAACAGCCAGGACTTGGTGGCTTTGCGGAAGGCCGGGGGGGGGGGGGGTAGTAAGGGTCCGTGCACATGCACAGACCTTTTTAGTTGCAAATATGCATGCATGCATTTGGCATGTGCGCAAATGAAGTGAGCACACGTAAAAAAAAATTGTGTGCCGAATAGGCAGTAATGCCGGCAACAACCCACCCCTGCTTCATTGCATGAACCAGCAAGATTCAACCAAACTTAGCGCACAGGCAACCTACCAAGTTAGGTATGACCTCTGACAGCAACCGGGTGGCCTCATTCAGTTGGTATGCAGAGACAGTTGGCCTTGACCAAACCCAACTATGAGCCATCACCATGCGCAAAAGATAGTGAGAACAAAACTCCCTTCTTCAGGGTATCTCCACTAGCACGTTTCCCCTCACAAATACCACGAGCCCCCACCCTCCAGTACTATGGCAGCTGATAGCAAGCATGCGAGACAGAGGCTGACATTCGGCCCTCCTGCAGAAAGGATGTCATCCCTGGAGAAAAACATAAAAACCACCATCTTTCCAAGCAGTCTCCATGTTTCCTGTGTCTTTCTTTCCACTTGGAACTGAACCCAGATGGACATTTTTTTCCAACAACCTTCAAGGAGACGTGTATGAATAGGCAAAACTGGTTAAGCAAAGGCCTTTTCTCACTTATCTCCTCAGATCGAAACTTTAGCATGAAAGGTTGAACTTAATGGTCGAAAGAATTGGAAAAGAACACTAATATTCTAAAAAACAAAGGAAACTTCTTAGCCCCAATAGCCTCTCTTAATGGTTCTTGCAGAGTGGAATAACCCTTTCCCTCAAGTGAATCCTGCGGTTCAAGAATAAAAGTGTCAGAAATAAATTTAAATTGGAATAAGTGGGTCAGAGGGGAGACATATCGAAATATAAAGGGCAAAAGATAAAATCTGAAATGTTCTCAGATGACAACACTGAAAGTTAGAAAGCTTCACAGGGAGATGTTAGAGAGTCTCCTGCATTTCTGAAATGAAACGCTGTATGTTTATAGTGCTGCAGTTTGGAAAGGAATTACCTTTCAAATTCCACATTTCTCCATATTGGTATGGAGTTCCACACTCATGAATACAGAACTTAAAATCACAGTCTTTTACTGTAGTTCAACCTCCTGCTCAAGCAGGAAACCCTATTCCATTTCAGACAAATCACTATAATATATGTCTGTCTGTGTGTGTGTGTGTGTGTGTGTGTTTGTGTGTGTGTATGTATGTATATGTATGTATATGTTTATATGTATGTGTATGTATATGTATGTGTATATATGTGTATATGTGTATATGTGTATATATATGTGTGTATATGTGTGTATATGTATGTATATGTATGTGTGTATATGTATGTATATGTATGTATGTATGTATGTATGTATGTATGTATGTATGTATATATATATATATATATATATATATATATATAATGTTGTATTTGTGCTGATAAATAAATAAAGGGAGACTAGTATAGATCTATTTCAAGCTATTTAGCTCTCATCAGCTAGCCATACCCATGTTTGGGAATCGAACCTGTGCTCCATTGCCTCCCAGGCAGGGAGTTAACCATTTGAGCTACAGAGAACGACTCCTTATCAGCCAGCCAGGGTGAGAGGTATATACTTAAAGTCACAACCCCTGGTATGCCCAAGTATATGTGTATATATATGTGTATATATATATATGTGTGTGTGTGTGTGTGTGTGTGTGTGTATGTATGTGTATTTATGTGTATGTGTGTGTGTGTGTATTGAATACAGTGTAATTGTCCTGGCATTCCACTTGCCTTGAAACAAAGGTAAAAACAAGATATATACTATTTTTAAACAGTGCAAGTGTGGTACAGTTATTTCTGACCATCATATTCTAGAATGTCAACTTATCTATCATTCTAATATCTAGTATTCTAATACATACCATATTTTTGGGAGTATAAGACACACCGGAGTATAAGACGACCAAGATTTTGAAGAGGCAAATTTAAAAAAAAAAGTTTTTGCACTCTGCAGACCTCTGCAGTCTGAGAATCTGAGCAGCTTTTGAATGGCATCTCCAAAGCTTGGCACATCCCTATTTAAATATCTCCTCTTGGCTTATAAGTTTGTGTTTTTCTTGTGTGACCAACAAAGTTGAGAGCACCTTTGGAAACTTTGGAAAAGGAGAAATATTTATAGAAGGCAAACATTATTATGATGGAGCCTCAGTGTGCTTCATGCTGGGACCCAGCTATAATTATGTCTCTTTTGTGTCCTCTGAATATCACCCTGTCTGAAGTTATCTTGCGAAAGAAATCTGGGCATGAAATTTTAATCTTATTCCTTCTTCTTTTTAGTATGTCTTTCTTCCCTAAATGCATAGAAATGCTAACCTTATAAACAGGAAAGGTCACCCCAAATTTCCTCCTGATTCTATTGTTGTACGACGAGGAGGAAAATTATTCTTCACTAGTTGGATACCCATGCTTTGCGATGAAACTATGTGATCGGTCTATGCAGGAGAAATTCAGTTCAGTGGCTCAGTGGTGGTGGGTGATTGAAACACATAATAGCAATAGCAATAGCAATAGCAGTTAGACTTATATACCGCTTCATAGGGCTTTCAGCCCTCTCTAAGCGGTTTACAGAATCAGCATATTGCCCCCACAGTCTGGGTCCTCATTTCACCCACCTCGGAAGGATGGAAGGCTGAGTCAACCTTGAGCCGGTGAGATTTGAACCGCCGAACTGCAGATAGCAGTCAGCTGAAGTGGCCTGCAGTACTGCACTCTAACCACTGCGCCACCTCGGCTCAGTGGAATATAAAGGAATATCACTCCCACTGCCTTGAGTCTGGAAGCAGTTCCATAGGTGGAAGGCATAGATATTTTGGTGAGGCCCCATACTGCTCCTGAGTGAAGGAGTGGAACATCTGCCAGTTTGATCTGAGGTAACGGAATGCAGGGCAATTGGCAGTTGGAACAGAGTTCTTTTCAGGTGGGGAGGGGGAGTAGAATGTCTAACTCCTTAGCATCAGTGTGTGTTAATATAAGGCAACATAACAGTTATTACATAACAGCTAAGGCGAAGCATGCGCGGAAGCATTTTTTTTACTACTGTGCAAAGCGCATCCCTGAGCGAAGCGGCAGTAGCAGAAGCCGGAACCCACTCCCGAGATACACCTGGTGAGACCCAGAAGAAGGGCCTTCTCCATGATGGCTCCCTCTTACTGGAACATCATTCCCCCCGAGATTAGAATGACCCACCACTCTAACACTCTTCTGGAAGGCACTGAAGACCTGATCCCAGAGCGGGATGGAGCCCATTAAATGGCTCGTGTGATCGTATGCCACTGGGGGGGAGGTGGGAGGTGATTTTATTATATTAATGTATCCATTTCTTTTATAAGTTTTATTGTATTTTTTAATGTGGTTTAAATTATGTAAGTCACCCTGGGTGAATAGCCGGCAATATAAATTTAATAAATAAATAAAAATGGTCTGACTAGGATGCACATTGAACGCCGGTTTAAGCTGCTATTTAAAATGCGGTTTGATATTTCTCCCAAAATTATTACTGCAAATTAATTAAAAGAGGAGGAAGTACAGAAAGAACATTTGAGCAAAAATTAAGACGCCCAACCTTTTCTGGTTTTTTTATCTTGGTAGGAAGTTCAACTGGAGAATTTTTAAATCATTTTTTAATGATTTTTTTTTTAAAAAATTTTGTGCCCAAAATTGGTTGTATTTAATAGAGTTACACGAATCCCCCCCCCCCGAATATGCTTTGAATCACTGATTCGATGGGTGGAACCAATATGTTTTAATTGATTCCAACGGCTGATTCGAAAAATTGATTTGGCTCACTTTGTTGATTCAGTCACGCACAAAGATGCATCAAATTGTCAAATCAATTCAGAACCATCCAGTTTGATTTGACCTAATGCATCAGTTTGGATGATTTGAAGATTCAATTTCATTAAATCGCTGTCAGATCAAGCCTTTGAACTGAATATTTGCTTGACTCCATCACTTCCCCCATGGAATTGTAATGTTTGGGGGAGGGGGCGCAAATGAGGCATTCAATAACCTTTTGGAATGATAGCTATTAATGCGAAAAGCGCATGTGAAAATTTTCTGGCTCCCTTTTGCAAGAGCACTCTTTGCTATGCATCATCTCTTTCATCATCAAAAATCCCTAGAATAGAATAGAATAGAATAGAATAGAATAGAATAGAAAATATGGAATGGAATGGAATAGAATAGAATAGAGTAAAACAGCACAAGACAGCACAGCTATTGGTCAAGTGTGATTGACACACAAAGAATTTGTCTTTGGTGCATATACTCTCAGTGTACAAAAAACACAAGATAGCAATAGCAATAGCAGTTAGACTTATATACCGCTTCATAGGGCTTTCACCCCTCTCTAAGCGGTTTACAGAGTCAGCATATTGCCCCCAACAACAATCCGGGTCCTCATTTTACCCACCTCGGAAGGATGGAAGGCTGAGTCAACCTTGAGCCGGTGAGATTTGAACCGCCGAACTGCCGAACTAGCAGTCAGCTGAAATGGCCTGCAGTACTGCACTCTACCCACTGTGCCACCCCGGCTCTAGATAGATAGATTCGCCAAGAATCATAAGGTACAGGCACTTAGTAATGGCCCCTCCCAGAGGAAATAAAAGAGGAACGAAAGGGGAGTGGAGTTTGCAGGAGACAATTCGTTCGCTTCATTGGTTCGTGACTCTCCGAGATTCCTTGCCAAGTTTTGCAGATATCGGCCTGGCAGCTCTCCAAGACAGATAAGGTCTGTGACTGTAAATCCTCCCTTGAAAGACTTTGCTGGATGTGAATGGGAAGAATTCACAGTAAATTAAAAAAAGGGTTTTTTGTCAGGACAAGGAGTTTGCTTCATGCTCTTGGGAAGCCTCTGTCAGAACAGTATTAACCCCTAAGCCATGGGCAATCCTCACCAACAGAGTATAGTCTTTAGGTTTCTATGTACCAGTAGTGTGGTGGTTCATGAGGTTAGAATGCTGAGCTGACAACTGGTAGTCTTGCATTCGGGACCCGTTGCTACCACAGGATGGGGTGAGCTCCTGCTACATGCTCCATCTTCCCCCAACCCAGTGGTTGAAAAGCAGACGACCAAAAGGGAACAGCTAAAGAACAGGGGTCGACTTGGGAATAAGGCCACAAGTGGACGATGAATGCCCCCGTCCCAGAGGAAATAAAAGAGGAGCGAAAGGGGAGTGGAGTTTGCAGAAGACAATGACTTCGCTTCATTGGTTCGTGACTCTCCGAGACTCCTTGCCAAGTTTTGCAGAAGTCAGCCTGGCAGCTCTCCAAGCCAGATAAGGTCTGTGACTGTAAATCCTCCCTTGAAAGACTTTGCTGGAGGTGAATGAGCAGAATTCACAGTCAATTAATAAGAGGGTTTTTTTTCTAAGCTTCATGCTCTTGGGAAGCCTCGGTCAGAACAGACTCCCGCTTTGTAGTCTTAACCACTGGACCAAATTGAAGAAGGAACTTGCAAAGAATAAGTGCACAATCTATAGATGTATGCAGCTCAGGTTTGTAGCCTCTGAAAATCATTGTCAACAGATGGCGGCTCCCTAGCAATATTCATATATCCTCCTGGTCTTGGTCCAAAGAGAGAGAACAGGTATCGGCAATTTTTTCCTCTTTTTTTTTTTTTGGCACTTCCTACCGCTTCTGACGGCGGCTTCTGCGGGGAGGCCAATGAATAAATGATTTGCTGAGTAGAAAGTGTCCTCTTAATCCTCCAGGAAAAGGTTGAGACATCTTGGCAGGCTGGGCTGAGAATGTGTGCTCGGATGCTGCATGAAATGTGTACGGACAAGATCACAACAGTCTGGCCCTAACACCCACCCCAGGAGCTCTCTTTAATACAAAGCGCGGTGACCTTCGTCTTTTTCCTTTCCTTATTTGCACTTTAGGAGACAAAGAAAACAAACATGACTGTGCTGTTTCTGGAACACACATTCTGTTTGGAAAGTTCCACCTGGTAGTCGTACGATGTGAACAAAAGCTGCCCATTTGCACCAACCAAAACCCTTAATTTGATTATAGGTTGCTCTTGACTTAAGGTAAAGTTTCCCCTTGCACATATCTGCTAGTCGTTCCCGACTCTAGGGGGCGGTGCTCATCTCCGTTTCAAAGCCGAAGAGCCAGCGCTGTCCTAAGACGTCTCCGTGGTCATGTGGCCGGCGTGACTCAACCCAGAAGGCGCATGGGACGCTGTTCCCTTCCCACCAAAGGTGGTCCCTATTTTTCTACTTGCATTTTCTATGTGCTTTCGAACTGCTAGGTTGGCGGAAGCTGGGAAAAGTCACGGGAGCTCACTCAGTTACGCGGCGCTAGGGATTCGAACCGCCGAACTGCCGACCTTTCTGATCGACAAGCTCAGCGTCTTAGCCCCTGAGCCACATTACATTTGTTGACTTACAACAGTTCATTGAGTGATCGTTCGAAGTTGCAAGGACACCGAGAAAAGTGACTCACGGTCCTTTTTCACACTTACAACCATTGCAGTATCCCCATGGTTATGTGATCGAAATTCAGAACCTTGGCAAATGATTCATATTTATGACGGTTGCAGTATCCCAAGGTTATTTGATCCCCCTTTTGTGGACCTTCTGACAATCAAAGTCAATGGGGGAAGCCAGATGCACTCAACAACCTGTTGTGACCTGTCAGGAGTCAGCGGAGCTGGCAGCAGATTCGGACAGTGAGGAGGTTGGGGAGGAACATGGGCCAGTCCTGGAGTCTGGGGAAGGCTCTGAGGAGGGCTCTGTGTCGGAGGCAGAGAGGGGGCCAGGGCCATCTGACAGTTATCAGCTGCCTTCGGAGTCAGACATCAGTGGGGCAAAAGAACAGCTGGAGCCTGTTCCCGGTGTGTGCATGCACAGCATTGCCAGACGAAGAGAAGAACAGGGGTCGACTTGGGAGTAAGGCCACAGGTGGACGATGAATGGCCTCTCCCAGAGGAAATAAAAGAGGAGCCAAAGGGGACTGGAGTTTGCAGGAGACAATCAGTTCGCTTAATTGGTTCCTGACTCTCTGAGACTCCTGGCCAAGTTCTGCAGAGCCTGGCAGCTCTCCAAGCCAGATAAGGTCTGTGACTGTAAATCCTCCCTTGAAAGACTTTGCTGGATGTGAAGGAGCAGAATTCACAGTCAATTAATAAGAGGGTTTTTTTGTAAGGAGAAAGAGTTTGCTTCATGCTCTTGGGAAGCCTCGGTCAGAACACTAAGGCAGTACTAGAACTCACCATCTCCTGGTGATTGGCCCAGAGTGCTCAAGCTGACTTTCATGCCTAAGGGGGGACTAGAATTCCAGCTTGATGACTTAACCACTAGACCAAACTGGTTCTCTCCCTCTCAAATGTCTGATTCTCTGTTCAGCCACAAACTCTTTCAAGCCAGCAGGAATTGCAAAAGTTGCACCAAAATCAAGTTGGAAGTATTTTTTTTTTCCTGCCACGCAAAAAATCTAACCTCGCTCTCTGTTCGCAGTGTGTCTCCGGGAAATATAACATTTCCTTCACAAACGAGAACCATCCTCTCACTCACCACGAGGTCACTACCCAGGGTGGATTCGGCGTTGAAGCGACGCCGGGAATGGTTTCCCCCCAACTAACAAGAAATAAAAATAAAAGGAACGAAGAATCAATACATGTTTACGTTGCGCTTCGCCCACCACACATTCGTGCATGGAAGCCAGCACGTTTTTCCAATGTAGAAAATTGCCGGGAGTAAATTGGGAGGCAGGCTGATTCTTTTTTTTTTAATCCTCGTCTTAAGCACTACCCAGAAAGGACAATGGCTGACTTTCTACAGGAGCATCTTTTGTTAGAAAAAGAAAAAAGGGGGGGGATTGATTTTCTTCCTTCCTTCCAGGTAAATAAAAAAAAGGAGCGGGGAGGGGAAGAGCAGTGAATAAAGAAAGTGAGGTTAATAAAAGCTACTTTGGGTAATCTGGAAGCAATCACAAGTACTGGTCCTGAATTCCAGCTGTGTGGTATTCGATAAGTACACCCCTGCTCCTTTGAGTAGGCAAAACTAAAGGTGCCTAATTGTGTACCCTTCTATACAGCACAATTGTGTTCTATACAGCACAATTGTGTGCTGTATAGAAGAATAATGGGGTTGAATTATTATTATTTTTTTCCATTACTTTACAATAGACACCATGGTTTTGCAGTGAGGATGTGCTCCTCAGCAATAGCAATAGCAGTAGACTTATATACCGCTTCATAGGCCTTTCAGGCCTCTCTAAGCGGTTTACAGAGAGTCAGCATATTGCCCCCAACAATCTGGGTCCTCATTTTACCCACCTCGGAAGGATGGAAGGCTGAGTCAACCCTGAGCTGGTGAGATTTGAACCGCTGACCTGCAGTAGCCTGCAGTGCTGCATTTAACCACTGCGCCACCTTGGCTCTCAGAAGATAGCAAAGCCGGGGGGGGGGGAAGGGGGGTGGGGTCATAGGGGGGAGGGGGGAAATACAGTATGTGCCAGAATTTAAAGTAACATGATTGCACTTGTATACTGTTGCATTTTTAACGCTAGTCTTAAAATAAGAAGCTGAATACATTGATAGATGGTAGAAATACACCGAAGGGAGGAGTAGAGGGAAAGAAGAAAGAGGGGTAGAGAGGGTGGGAGAGAGGATCGGAAGGAGGGTGAGGTGGAAGGGAGGGAGTGTATTGGGAGAAAGGAATGATAGAGGGAGAGGGGAAGTAGGAGAGGGGAACGTTGGAGGGCAGAAAGGAAAGTTGGAGGGGGGTGAAAGAAAGGGTGTGTGGAGGGTTGATGTGGTCTATTGGGCTTGTATTTCGGGGAGTATTTTTGACAAGGATGGCTGTGGTTATTGTTCAATGTTATATGGCCCCGGTTATGCACAGTATATAAGTGACTGTATGAATTGAAAATGAAAATGAAAATAAAACATTTGAACCAGAAGATAGCAAAGCATCTTCTAATGTTGTGGCCTGCCAGCGGTCAGCAGAGCTGGCAGCAGATTCAGACAGTGAAGAGGTTGGGGAGGAAGATGGGCCAGTCCTGGAGTCTGGGGAAGGCTCTGATGAGGGCTCTGTGTCGGCGGCAGAGAGGGGGCCAGGGCCGTCCGACAGTTATCGGCTGCCTTCAGTCAGACATCAGTGAGGCAGACAAAAAGCTAGACCCTGTTCCCAGTGTGCGCATGTGCAGAGCTGTCAGACGAAGGGAACAGCTAAAGAACGGTGGTCGACTTGTGAGTAAAGGCACTGGTGGACGGTGAATGGCCCCTCCCAGAGGAAATAAAAGAGGAGCGAAAGGGGAGTGGAGTTTGCAGGAGACAATTAGTTCCCTTCATTGGTTCGTGACTCTCTGAGACTCTTTGCCAAGTTTTGCAGATATCCGCCTGGCAGCTCTCCAAGCCAGATAAGGTCCGTGACCATAAATCCTCCTTTGAAAGACTTTGCTGGATGTGAATGAGCAGAATTCACAGTAAATTAATAAAGGGGGGGGGGGTTTGCTGGGAAAAAGGAGTTTGTTTCATGCTCTTGGGAACCCTCGATCACAACATCTACTTTTATTGGTAGAAGATTTGACTGGCTTCTACAAAGACAAGGGGATCAAACTATTTTCCAAAGCACCAAAAGGCAAGGCGTGAAACATTGGATGGAAACTAACCAAGGAGAGAAGCAACATAGAACTAAGGATACATTTCCTAATACTGAGAGGATGGAACAGCTTGCCTTCCGAAGTTGTAGATGCTACATCACTGGAGGCTTTCAAAAAGAGGCTGGACAACTGCCTGAAATGATATATGCTCAAGCAGGGGGTTAGACTAGAAGACCTCCAAGGTTCCTTCTAACTTTATTACTCTATGTTCTAAGATGACAAGACATCAACTGATAGAAGAAAATGCTTGTAGCTCAGGGTTGAACAGTGGGGTCCTTGGTATTCTCTGATCTTGGTTATTTTCTTGCAGACATTTCATTACCCAGCTAGGCAATGGAGATTTTGCAGTATCCTTCCCCTGGAGTGGGGAGGGAATGGGGATTTTGCAGTATCCTTCCCCTGGAGTGTGGAGGGAATGACGATTTTGCAGTATCCTTCCCCTGGAGTGGGGAAGGAATGAGGATTTTGCAGTATCCTTCCCCTGGAGTGGAGAGGGAATGGGGATTTTGCAATATCCTTCCCCTGGAGTGGGGAGGGAATGGAGATTTTGCAGTATCCTTCACCTGGAGTGGGGAGGGAATGGAGATTTTGCAATATCCTTCCCCTGGAGTGGGGAGGGAATGGAGATTTTGCAGTATCCTTCCCTTGGAGTGGGGAGGGAATGGGGATTTTGCAGTATCCTTCCCCTGGAGTGGGGAGGGAATGGGGATTTTGCAGTATCCTTCCCCTGGAGTGTGGAGGGAATGACGATTTTGCAGTATCCTTCCCCTGGAGTGGGGAAGGAATGAGGATTTTGCAGTATCCTTCCCCTGGAGTGGAGAGGGAATGGGGATTTTGCAATATCCTTCCCCTGGAGTGGGGAGGGAATGGGGATTTTGCAGTATCCTTCCCTTGGAGTGGGGAGGGAATGGAGATTTTGCAATATCCTTCCCCTGGAGTGGGGAGGGAATGGAGATTTTGCAGTATCCTTCCCCTGGAGTGGGGTGGGAATAGAGATTTTGCAGTATCCTTCCCCTGGAGTGGGGAGGGAATGGAGATTTTGCAGTATCCTTCCCCTGGAGTGGGGAGGGAATGGAGATTTTGCAGTATCCTTCCCCTGGAGTGGGGAGGGAATGGAGATTTTGCAGTATCCTTCCCCTGGAGTGGGGTGGGAATAGAGATTTTGCAGTATCCTTCCCCCAGGAGTGGGGAGGGAATGGAGATTTTGCAGTATCCTTCCCCTGGAGTGAGGAGGGAATGTGGATTTTGCAATATCCTTCCCCTGGAGTGGGGAGGGAATGGGGATTTTGCAGTATCCTTCCCCGGAGTGGGGAGGGAATGGAGATTTTGCAGTTTCCTTCCCCTGGAGTGAGGAGGGAATGTGGATTTTGCAGTATCCTTCGCCTGGAGTGGGGAGGGAATGGGGATTTTGCAATATCCTTCCCCTGGAGTGGGGAGGGAATGGGGATTTTGCAGTATCCTTCCCCGGAGTGGGGAGGGAATGGAGATTTTGCAGTATCCTTCCCCTGGAGTGGGGATTTTGCAATATCCTTCGCCTGGAGTGGGGAGGGAATGGAGATTTTGCAATATCCTTCCCCTGGAGTGGGGAGGGAATGGAGATTTTGCAGTATCCTTCCCCTGGAGTGGGGAGGGAATGGAGATTTTGCAGTATCCTTCCCCTGGAGTGGGGAGGGAATGGAGATTTTGCAGTATCCTTCCCCTGGAGTGGGGTGGGAATAGAGATTTTGCAGTATCCTTCCCCCAGGAGTGGGGAGGGAATGGGGATTTTGCCGTATCCTTCCCCTGCCACGCCCACCAAGCCACGCCCACAGAACCAGTACTAAAAAAAATTGAATCCCACCACTGAGCCTAATGCTCAGATCTGTCAAGAATCTTCTGAATTTTGAGCCTAGCTTCCAAAATGTTAGCAATTCCATCCCAGCTTTGTGTCATTAAGATTTTTTTTTTAAAGGTATGGAGTGGAAAAGAGATAAAAGAATTCAGAAAAAGGCAGTGGGCCATTTAGAGACACAAGAATGAATGAAAATGGTGAATGCTTGATGAGAAACTGCATAGAGAATAAGATCTACTTTCAATACATGGTTTAAACATTAATCTATTCATATGTACATATCTTCTTGAAAGGAATGTTTGAAAGAAGCCTGACATTTTATATTTACAATGAAAGATTGAGAGAATTAGTGAAAGATAATAAGGGGTGAAAGATTCTTAAGTATGACATCCTTGGCAGTGTCAAGAAATGATCTTTGGAGAAAAAAAATCCCTGCAATGAAAGTAACGACGGGGAAAATAGGAGTCCTATATAAAAGGGAAAAAAAAAGTTGGAAGATGGTTAAATCTCCCAGGAGAATGAAGGAAATTGAACATAAAGAAAGAGGAGGTGGAAGCTGTTAGGAACAGAATGAAAGGAATTACATTACAGAGTGCTATAAAATGAATGGAGATATGATGATGAGAACATAAAAGAATTTCTGGTGAAATGATGAGGCAGAAAGGCTGAAGAGGCAGAAAACGTATATAGGTAATCCTCAACTTATAACCATAAAGGTAGAGGGGACCAAGCCAAGCCCGAGAGAGGGGGTCAAATGCATCATCAGTCTCAAGTCCCTTTGCACCCACATGAAATCTAAAACTCCAGCCCACCTTGAATTCCACTGACTCTTATCTACCGCCAATCCGCTTGGATAGTTAGTAGTTCAGATTCTTGTAGAGAGTGTTAGCATGTAATAAATCTGAAGTCATTTGAAGCCCTGGTGGTGCAGTGGTTAAAATTCAATGTTGCAGGCAAAAACTCTGCCCACAGCTGGGAGTTCGATCCTGATGGGCTCAAGGTTGACTCAGGCTTCAATCCTTCCAACGTCGGTAAAATGAGGACCCAGGATGTTGGTGGGTTCCTGCCAGTTCTAAGCTCTTCTATAGAAGATGTTCCACAAATCTACAGTGCCATTTAGAACTGGTTTCAGCTCCTTCCCCCCGCCTGTCCGCACATCATCAAGATGAAGAGCGAGAGGAGGAATTCTGGGAGTTGAAGTCCACAAGTCTTAAAGCTGTCAAGTTTGAACACCCCTGGGGTTTTTTTTTTCTCTAAAGGGTTAGGGGTGGAAAGGTCTTGTAACTTGACAGCTTTAAGACTTGCGTGCTTCAAATGCTAGAGTTTCTGAGCCTACATTTTGGTTGCTAAGCAAGAGCGTTGTTAAGTGAGTTTCACCACATTTTACAAGTGGGCCACGCCCACCCACCCACATGGTTGGCAAGCCACTCCCACCTGGTTGCCTGCAAGCCACTCCCACAAAGCAGGCCACACCTACAGGAGAGGTTCTAAAAAAAATTGAAACCCACCACTGGACTAGAAGGTTCAACAATAAATGGGTCCTGAATGAAGTGGACTGATTGTAGCTGTATGATTTCAACTACTAATCTAGTTGAAATGTTAATACTCCGTGTATTATGTGCCCTAGGCCAGTGAGGGTTAACCTTTTGGTGCTGAGGGCTCAAAGTGCGCGAGCAGCGAATACACATGTGTTTCAGTGATGGGTTCCGGATTCTGTTCCAACCGGTACAGTTCAAACGGCCCCGGTATGACCCACAGGGACGCGTGCAGCGCGAGCATGCGTTGTAGCTGCAAACAACGCTTCCGCAAGCCTCTGCAACGCTCCAGCTGCTCGGCGGAGTGTCGCGCAGGCGCTGTATGTGTCCTGCGGAAGCGCAGAAAGCTTTAAAACGCGGTAAGGAGCTCAGGCGGGTGGGCGGGCCCTCCAGAGCACCATACCGGAACGGTACCCGGTGCTCTGGGCAGGCTCCGGTACGCTCGTACCGGGGTGTACCGCCTGCAACCCACCACTGATGTGTGTGTATGAAACCGCAAAATGCAATGTGAGCACCATCCATGCATGCCCCCCCGCACATGCACGTCTGTCCCCTGCACATGCCCCCGCCCCACTTCTCCATTTTTGGCTTCCAGGTTGGTGCGGGAGGCCATTTGGGTCTGGAAGGACTCCTGCACCAACCTGGAAGCCCAAACGAGGCACGGTGGTGTTGCACGAGTCCCCAAAATGCAACGAGAGCGCCCCCTTGCATGCGCCCTGACCCCCTGCACATACACGTGCATGTCCTCCACATGCGACCCACCCCCTGCACACGCGCGGCAGAGACCCGAAGACCAGCTGGCTGTCGGGATGCGTGCGCGCATGCATGGTGGAGCTGGGCTGGGTCAATGGCTGGCGTGCCTGCAGAGAGGGGGCTCTGCGTGTCTCCTGTTCGCCCTCACGGCTTTAGGCTAAATAAATAAATAATAAATCATCATCACACACACACACACACACACACACACACACACACACACACACACACACACACCAGGGGTGGGTTTCTCGCCCCGTTCCAACTGGTTCGGTTGGAACGGGGCCAGCAGCGTCCTCATGCACGCGCGCGGTGCACGCATGCATACTAGCGTCTGCGTGACGCTCCAGCTGCTCTTGGACGATCACGCAGGCGCTGTATGCGTCCTGCACATGCGTGGAAGCGCAGAACTCGTCAAAACCGGGTAAGGACCGCGGGCGGGCGGGCGCGCCCTTTGCCGTTCCCGGAAGTTACTTACTTCTGGGTTCGGCGACCAACCGGTTCGCAGGGACCGCCGCGAACCGGTTGAAACCCACCCCTGACACACACACCCCCATTACCTTCAGAATCCAAACCAACTCTCAGTGGACTGGATTTCCACACCGTGGCCAGGCATAGAAAACCGAAACGAGTCCACGAATCCAGCGGGGCATCTTAGAAACACGTGCCTCCTAAGTATTTTAGCTGACTCGCTAAAGAAAGACGTTGCACTAACGGAGCCAGCTGGAATTTCTGGGCAACGCGGATAAGAAGAGCCTATTCCCCCCCCCCCACTGTGTTCTGCTTGTAAGGTTTCCCAAAAGAATCCGAGATAAGATTGCCTTAGGAGAGGAAAAGTGCAACATTCTTTATTTGAGTGTTAATTGGTTAATGTGCCATTGATTTCTGGAACCAAACTAATCTTGGCAGGGGGGAGAAAAAAAACAGCCATAGCTTTGGGGCTTCATTTCTTTCTCACCCATTTGTCCTCTCTCTGATTCTTCCTCCCACACACACACAACCAGCTACTCTAGCTAAGTTTTATGCAGTCAAAGAGACATGAAGTCTTTTTGACAACTCTATACGTCTGGCCTTACTAAGTTGAAAGCCGCCGCAAAACACTTTCTGCCTGGAGTACTTTAGGCGTAAACTGTTGGGACTCGCCGTTGAATTTTATGTCCTCTAGGCAGATTCAAGCCCTATCCTAAATATATTTGGAGTGGATGAGCACACGTGGGGTCTTGATGGTATGGTGTGAAGGTTACGATTAGGGGACTGGAGGCTAAAAGGTATGAAGAACAGTTGCAGGAACTGGGTATGTCTAGTTTAATGAAAAGAAGGACCAGGGGAGACAGGATAGCAGCCTTCCAATATCTCAGCGGCTGCCACAAAGAAGAAAGAGTCAAGCTATTCTCCAAAGCACCTGAAGGCAAGACAAGAAGCAATGGGTGGAAACTAATCAAGGAGAGAAGCAACTTAGAACCGAGGAGCAATTTCCTGACAGTTAGAACAATGGAACAACTTGCCTCCACAATTTGTGGGTGCTCCAAAACTGGAGGTTTTAAGAAGAGATTGGACAACAATTTGTCTGAAGAGGTGTAGGGCTTCCTGCCTAAGCAGGGGATTGGACTAGAAGACCTCCAAGGTACCTTCAAACTCTGTTATTCTATTCTATTCTATTCTATTCTATTCTATTCTATTCTATTCTATTCTATTCTATTCTATTCTACTCTACTCTACTCTATTCTAAGATGTTAGACTGGCACTCCGGACCCAGAACTTCCTCCATCCTCAGTTACTCCAGCAGGCCACATTTCTCTCAGCCTAACCTACTATCCTGAGATGTTGTAGAGAAAAGTTGGGGTTACTCTTGAAAGTAAGGCGAAGTAGAAATGGATTGATTGAATGAATGAATAGTAGGATCCTTGGTGCTCTCTCAGCTTGGTTGTTTTGTTGCAAACATTTCAGGAGCCAACCTTCTCCAATCAATCAACTAGAATTGTGTGTTCTGGCTCCTTGTACAACCCCACAGCTCCAGCTATTAAATTTAAGTAGCTTAACACAGGGGTCAGCAAACTGTGGCTCTGGAGCCGCATGTGGCTCTTTCCTCCCTCTGCTGCGGCTCTGTCACCGGTCGGCGCCACAATTTTGAGAGGAGCTTCCGGTGGAGGGGTGGGTGGGAAGGGAAGCACAGTGCGCCAGGAGAAGACTCTATGGCAAGGGGAGGGTTTCCCAGTTGTCTCCACAATTGATAGGGCTTTCGGTTATGACAGGTAGAGGAAAAAGTACGCCGCGCTAGGAGTGGACTCTATGGTGGGTGAACTGAACTTCCGGTCAGCTCCAGAATTGAACAGGGAGCTTCCGGTTAGGACTTTTGTGGCTCCCGATGTTTTCTTTTCTGTGAGAAACAGGTCCAAATGGCTCCTGGAGTGTTTAAGTTTGCCGACCCCTGGCTTAGCACATTCCCTTGACTGACCCATTCCTTTGGAGATCAAGGGTGAAGGCCTGGTTGGAAGACTAACTTTCTCAAGAAAAGGGAGAACGTGAGGAGAACAGAAACTTCCTTGACATTGCTACCTGTCCTCAGTCATTTGAGGTCATTTTCATCTCCACTCAGCTTCTGGCTCGAGTAATAAAACCAGTCTGGGGAGAAGAAGAAAAAAATGCCTGCAGCAACCGAGCAGGGATGCTCGAAAGATGAACAGACCAAAGGCTACCTGCATACAAATTGGGAGCCCTTCAGCAGCCCAACCACACATTGAAATTCCTTCTTTTTTTTACAGCTGGGCCCCGAGGGGCACCTGGTGAATCTTACAGACGTAGAAATGTGGAATCAGAAAGGACCACAAGGATTGTCCAATCCTCTGCAATATGCAGAAAAATCAATTAAGAGGCAGCTGTCCAGCTTCTTCTTAAAAGCCCCCAGAGAGACCAATTTAAAATCTCTAGGGCAGTGGTGAAATTCATATTTTTTAAAACCAGTTCTGTGGGCGTCACTTGATGGGCATGGCAAGGAAATGATACTGCAAAATCTCCATTCCCATCCCACTCTGGGGCCAGCCAGAGGTGGCATTTACCGGTTCTCCGAACTACTCAAAATTTCCGCTACCGGTTCTCCGAACTACTCAAAATTTCTGCTACCGGTTCTCCAAACTACTCAAACGTTCCACTACCGGTTCTCTGAACTACTCAAAATTTCCGCTACCAGTTCTCCAAACTACTCGAAATGTTCCGCTACTGGTTCTCCAAACTACTCAAAATTTCCACTACCGGTTCTCCGAACTACTCAAAATTTCAGCTACCGGTTCTCCGAACTACTCAAAATTTCAGCTACCGGTTCTCCGAACTACTCAAAATTTCCGCTACCGGTTCTCCGAACTACTCAAAATTTCTGCCACCGGTTCTCCAAACGACTCAAACGTTCCACTACCGGTTCTCCGAACTACTCAAAATTTCCGCTACCGGTTCTCCAAACTACTCAAAACGTTCCGCTACCGGTTCTCCGAACTACTCAAAATTTCTGCTACCGGTTCTCCAAACTACTCAAAACTTTCCGCTACCGGTTCTCCAAACTACTCAACATTTCCGCTACCGGTTCTCCGAACTACTCAAAATTTCTGCTACCGGTTCTCCGAACTACTCAAAACTTTCCGCTACCGGTTCTCCGAACTACTCAAAATTTCTGCTACCGGTTCTCCAAACTACTCAAAACTTTCCGTTACCGGTTCTCTGAACTACTCGAAATTTCTACCACCAGTTCTCCAGAACCTGTCAGAACCTGCTGGATTTCACCCCTGCTCTAGGGGTAGACTAAAAGGGATGTGGTGGCTTAGTGGCTAAGACACTGAGCTTGTCGATCAGAAAGGTTGGCAGTTCAGTGGTTCGAATCCCTAGCGCCGCGTAACGGAGTGAGCTCCCGTGACTTGTCCCAGCTTCTGCCAACCTAGCAGTTCGAAAGCATGTAAAAAAATGCAAGTAGAAAAATAGGGACCAGCTTTGGTGGGAAGGGAACAGCGTTCCATGTGCCTTCTGCGTTGAGTCATGCCGGCCACATGACCATGGAGACGTCTTTGGACAGCACTGGCTCTTCAGCTTTGAAATGGAGATGAGCACTGCCCCCTAGAGACGGGAAAGACTAGCACATACGTGCGAGGGGAACCTTTATCTTTAGGGTTAAACTACTCCACTGTTCAGAACGTTTTCTCTTATATTTTAATGAAAGCCGAGGAGCTTCTAGCTACACCGTTCAATTCTAGTTTTCGTAGCCATAATGGTTCTTGACCGCCTTTCCCTATGGGATGATTTTATGCATCTGAGCACCGATATGTCTTTCCACATTCCTTTCTCCAAAGTAACCCAGCCAGCTTCCTTCAGCCTTTATTCATAATGAATCTCCTCGGGTGATTTTCTGTCATAAGTTCAGTTCCTTTTCGGTGGAGTCCTTGGTGCTCTCCGAGCTTGGCTGTTTTCTTGCAGACATTTCATTACCCAACTAGGGTACCTAACTACCAGTGGTGGGTTTCTGATTTACTACTGGTTTGCTCGTGCATGCATGCACGCTCTGCACAGAATTGCCCAAGCAGGTGGGTGGAGCCTCCCACCGCTGCTACTACCTAACATCCGTGACCCATCAAAAGCGCGTTCCACAAAAGCGCGGTCGACGAAATCGCGTATGTGACGTCATCACAACGCGACAAAAAAGATCGAAAAATTGAAATAAAAATTAAATTACAGCAAGCCGATTCACATAAAGGTAAGGGTTAGGTTAAGGGTTAGGTATAGGGTTAGGTTTGGGGGGGGGGGTTAGGGGAAGGTTTTAGCTTTATTTTTACATTTTTCGATCTTTTTCGTCGCGCTGTGATGACGTCACATACGCGCTTTCGTTGACCACGATTTTGTCGTCCGCGGTTTTGTTGTAGAATCCTAACATCGACAGTGCTGGAAGGGAATGGGGTTTAGGAGGAGGAGGAGGATTGTAGCTCCTTGGTGCTCTCTGGGCTCGGTTATTTTCTTGCAGACATTTCAACACCCAACTAGGTAACATCCTCAGTGCAAGAAGGAGGTGTGGTTTGCTCTTTCTTTATATCTTTGCCCCGTCAGTGTTGGTGGGAGTGTTCTTGATGGTTTCTTGATTGTAGGTTGAATCTACAGTTATGTGTCTGCTAGTTAATACCATCACCACCTATGATTCATAAAATCCCCCCTGACCTCTTTTCAAGGTCTTTACAAAACAATGGATTTCATTCAATGGTGGAAACTATTATATAAGATGTGGAGACTCTAGAAAGAGTGCAGAGAAGAGCAACAAAGAGGACTAGGGGACTGGAGGCTAAAACATATGAAGAACGGTTGCAGGAAATGGGTGTGTCTAGTTTAATGAAAAGAAGGAGTAGGGGAGACATGATAGCAGTCTTCCAATATCTCAGGGGTTGCCCCAAAGAAGAGAGAGTCAAGCTATTCTCCAAAGGGCAGAACAAGAAGCAATGGTTGGAAACTAATCAAGGAGAGAAGCAACTTAGAACAGAGGAGAAATTTCCTGACTGTTAGAACAATTCATCAGTGGAATAACTTGCCTCCAGAAGTTGTGAATACCCCAACACTGCAAGTCTTTAAGAAGATGTTGGATATCCATTTGTCTGGAACAGTATAGGGTTTCCTGCCTAGGCAGGGGGTTGGACTAGAAGACCTCCAAGGTCCCTTCCAACTCTGCTATTGTATTGTATTATTGTATTGTATTATTCAGAATCACCCAAACGCTTAGAGAGGTTAGCCTTCTCTTCTGTAAATTAGAAAACTCAGCTAGAGTCATGGATGTTTAATATGGAGTTTTGAACTGTGCAGGCGGTGGAATAAGGTGGAGTAATGGACCTTTCCAATTGTAGAATTTTTAGAATAGTATGAAAACAGCCAGCAAGTACATCATAACTTTTTTTTAACCTACGATCGTAAAGCTTGACCTAAGTTCCATTTATTCTCCTGAAAACATTTTTTTAAAAAATAGCTTCTTTCTGATCATTTATTTGGTCTTTTATGCAATGGAGTTTTTTTAAAAGGTGCTTTGTTATTACCCATGGCCTTGTCACTGCTAATGAGCACCATGAATATAGAAGTGAGATTTAAAATGTTTCAAACACGGCTTTCAAAAGCCGTGTCATGCCTGGTGGGATGTTAAGTGTTTTAAGTGGTAAGTAAAGATTTCATAAGGGCACTGAAAAATTTGAAACGTGAATGACTTACGACAAACAAATCTGGGACTATCAAGATCACATTCAACTAAGAGCAAAAAATGCAGGAATACAACATTAAATTAAGTTAAATATGGTGTGCATTTAATTGCAATGGCCATTTCAAGGGTGGGCTGCTACAGGTTTGCCCAAGTTCGGGAGAACCTGTAGCTAACATTATGGCCGGTTCTGAGAACCTCCAAATCCCACCCCTGACTGGCTCCGCCCACCCTGCCCCTCCCCTCTCACCACCGTGCCCCTCCCAGAAGTCTCCACGCGGCCCATTTTGGATGTGAGGTAAGTTCACAGCCCGCACAGCGACTCGGGAAGGGGTCATAATGGGCCTCCCAGAAGTTCTAGAAGGCCAGAAATGTGTCTGTTTATGGCTTCCGGAGTCCCTCTGGAGCTGGGGGGAAGTAGTTTTCTCCCTCCCGGAGGCTCAAGGAAAGCCCCCAGAGCCTGAGGAAGGGGAAAACGTGCCCCCTCACCCTACCGTGGTGCAGGAGGGTGACCAGGCCATGCCCACCATAGCCACGCCCACTCAGCAACGGGGCCGAGAACCTGTTGCTGAAATTTTTGAAGCCCATCCCTGTGTTTATTGTAGGGAAGGCGAGTGAGTTTGGATATTCCTTGGATAGCGAGAAACCCTCTTTTTCAATTTATCACATGGAGTTTAATAAGAATGGCAAAGAAAAAGAATAATTATGTGAATGCATATCTATAATCTGTATGTAAGAGAATAAATGACAGTAAAAATATAAAGCATAATATAGGTAAGTAATATTTGGTCATAAGTAGCTAAGTTTAAATAAATAAAGAAATGTACATAAAAAGAGTATGTACATAAGAGCCGAGGTGGCGCAGTGGTTAAATGCAGCACTGCAGGCTACTGCTAGATCAGCAGTTCAGCGGTTCAAATCTCACCGGCTCAGGGTTGACTCAGCCTTCCATCCTTCCGAGGTGGGTAAAATGAGGACCCAGATTGTTGGGGGCAATATGCTGACTCTCTGTAAACCGCTTAGAGAGGGCTGAAAGCCCTATGAAGCGGTATATAAGTCTACTGCTATATAAAAATGGATAACGAATAAGGAGATTATGAATGCAAGATAGAAATGTATAGTAGGGAAAACACCAACTGCAAAGAAACCGATTCGGAACTGCGGTATGATATACGATGGAACTTATTGTTCCTATGTTGTTTTTAAGTTATGTGTTTGCTTTTGTTGATGTGCTTATGTGTTTAAAATAATAAAACAAATAAATAAAGAAAAAGTTAGAAAAGAAAAAAAGGGAAAAAAAAGAATGGGGAGGGGAAATATATGTGGTCTCCTCCGTTCTTCTTTATAGAGAAATGCATAAATAATAACAGGAAGTGCCCAGCAACAAACAACAGATGTTGGAGGATAAAATGAATCTTGGTTCGTACAAATAGTCGGCAGCTTACTTTAGTAAACTGTTCAAAGTTACAATGGCATTGGGGAAAAAAAGGGGGGATTTATGGGTGTTTTTCTCACGCTCATTGCAACATCCCCACGATCAAAATTCAGATGCTCGGTAACTGACGATAAACTGATTTATGACGTTGCAATGTCCAGGGGTCACGAGATTCCCCTTTTGCGACTTTCTGACAAGCAAAGTCAACGGGGAAGCCAGGTTCAATTAACAACTACGTATGTTGCTAACTGAATAACTGCAGTATTCACTTAAGAACTGTCTCAACTCAGGGGTGGGAATCAAATAATTTAACAACCGGTTCTCTGCCCTAATGACCAGCTGGGTAGGCAGGGCTCAGTGGTCATGTGATTGGATGAGCGTGGCCAACTCAACATCACTCACATCGATGGGCGCTTCGCCTTAGCTGTTGCAATGTAATAAGGGTTAACAGAGAGGCCAGAACAAATTTCTATTGAACTTTGACTCGACTCTAAATTAATTAGGTCATCCTTTGGAAACTTCACACAACCCTCCAACCAGAACTTTAGCTCCCAATGACCCTTACCTGATGTGACCTCCCCTTCACAAGACCCTCGTTAGACATGGCTCAAACCTGACTCATCACAAGACCTTCACCTGATGTGACCCACACCTGACCCATCACAAGACCCTCGTTTGACATGACTCAAACCTAACCCATCACAAGACTCATCACACAAGGCCCTCAGGTGTCCCTCACCTGACGTGACCTCCCCATTACAAGAGCTACTGACCACACAAAGCTCTTACAAGCAAAACACCGACTCTGACATCCGTTAACGTCTGCTGAAGATGTTATCTAATCTGATAATGAAACATTTGGAAACCAACCCATATGCTCATACCCTCAGCCTTCACCCAAGCTACAGATATCTGCCACTGTTGCAAACCTTCTTATGACATTTTCCAAGAAGGACACTGAGCTAGGAAGGTCTCTGCTCAGGAAGACAAGTCAGATGTGATGTCAAAGGGCTCACCATTCATCTTTTTAAAAAAAATAATGCAAGTTCTCTGCTCCGCCTATAACTTTTCCTGCAAAGCAGAGCAGATTCCTCCCCCTTCTTAGAGCTGTTCTGATGAATGACATGATATCTTCCACACAAGAAATGCACCTGACATCAAAAATACCTGCTATCATCGTCTTACCTGCCAGGAGGGGAAAAATGATTCCAGGAAAGTAGCGGCAACCAATTTCAAAAAGGCAAGTAAATATTCATAAAGCAGCCCCATGGAAGATGGCAAAACATTCATCAGATAAAATTATTGGCTCCAAATCTTTCGTCAGCTTCAATGTTTAGACAGCCTATAAAAGACTCCTTTCCCCCCTCTCCCATAGATAACACAAACAGCTCCAATTTGACCTGAGATCTCTTTCCTGTTGGAGAAATTGATTCAATAGAACTGCTGGTCTGGAAGGCACCTGAAAGGGCGAAATTACATTGCTAAGCAATCATCTTGATCTGATCCATATGTAACAGGTTAACAAGAGTTGGAAGGGCCCTTCTAGGTCATCTAGTCCAACCCCCCCCCCCCCCGCTCAAGCAGGAGACCCTACACCATATCTGACAAATGGCAGTCCAGTCTCTTCTTGAAAGTCTCAAGTGATGAAGCTCCCACAACTTCTGTTCCATTGGTTGATTGTTCTCACTGTCAGAAAGTTCCTCCTTATTTCTAAATTGAATCTCTCCTTTTGTCAGTTTCCATCCACTATTCTTTGTCTGGCCTTCAGGTGCTTTGGAAAATAGCTTGACTCCCTCTTCTTTCTGGGAGCCCCCCAAATATTGGAAGACTGCTATCATGTCACCCTTGGTCCTTCTCTTCACTAGACTAGCCAGGCCCAATTCCTGCAACCGTTCATCGTATGTTTTAGCTTCCAGTCCCCTTATCATCCTGGTTGCTCTTCTCTGCACTCTTTCTAGAGTCTCAACATCTTTTTTTATAGTGCGACCAAAACTGGATGCACTACTCTAGGTGTGGTCTTACTAGGGCTTTATAGAGTGGTATTAGCACCTCACATGATCTTGATTGTATCCCTCTGTTAATGCAATTTAGGATTGCATTGGCTATATTTGGCTGCCACTGTACAATGCTGGCTCATGTTTAGCTGGTTGTCCATTAAGATTTTGGGGCACTTATCTGGGTTTCTTAAATTCAATTGATTAGTTTCCATCTATTGCTTCTTGTCCTGCCTTCAGGTGCTTTGGAGAATAGGTTGACCCTCTTCTTTCTGGCAGCCCCTTAGAGCACCAAGGACCACACAGGCATTATGGTTCCACCACAAAACCGCGTTCGACTAAAGCGCGCTCGACGAAACCGCGTAGCTGACGTCATCACAGCGCGACAACAGCGCGGAGAAAAAAGCATGTTGTAAACGCTAAACCTAAAATTAACCCCTAAACCTAAACCTAACCCCCTAAACCTAACCCTAAACCTAACCCTAACCCTAACCCTTAACCTAACCCTAAACCTAACCCTAAACCTAACCCTAAACCTAAACCTAACCCTAAACCTAACCCTTAACCTAACCCTAAACCTAACCCTAAACCTAACCCTTAACCTAATGCTAAACCTAATCCTAACCCTTAACCTAACCCTAAACCTAACCCTTACCTTAACTTGAATCGGCTTGCTTTCAAAGCGCTATTTAAAGCGCCCTTTTTTCTCCGCGCTCGCTGTTGTCGCCCTGCTGATGACATCAGCGACGCGGTTTAATCGGGCGCGCTTTAGTTGAGCGCGGTTTTGTCGTGCCACGGGCATTATTCCCATGGGCCAAAGTAGCCCAAGTACTACAGATGTTATTTTACGATGTCGACCCTTTCTGAAATTTCCTCTGTATCACCGTCGCAGACTGAGGGATTGTGTTCCCTCAGCTTTGTAGTGAATGGCCCCGAACATAACGTCAACAGGAAATGGAATAATGGTAAAGTCACATGCTTTAACCTTGTGTAAATTTGTTCACCAGAGGTAGCTTTTCCTCCTCTGTTTCTCAGGCAATTTGCAGATAAAAAGGCAGGGAAGGCGTTACGTCGGGCGAAACAACAGAATAATGCATTGAAACCATGTCAATAAAGCAATCGATGGGACACAGGCTGAGCAGCTACGTTTTTAAAAAAAATCTATAACAAAGTTAATACAGGAGCAGTTAAAAGATACCTGGTTATCAATTCGGAATGCTAAAGGGGACAATTATACCTGACCAAGAATATTAATTGATGGAGGAGAGTTGGTATATTTGGGGGTCAGCAATGGACAAGCAGCAGTCTTAGGGAAATCTGGATTTGGACGAATACATGGACATCCACAAACACCAAGTCAGAGGACAGGATGAAAGCTCTTCAATTTCACAACATACAGATAGGGCTCAATACAATACAATAGCGGAGTTGGAAGGGACCTTGGAGGTCTTCTAGTCCAACCCCCTGCCTAGGCAGGAAACCCTATACCGTTTCAGACAAATGGCTGTTGTTAGGAATATAATCTAACAGTTGGGTTGGCAATATATAAATCATGTAACAATGCTATACCTGTTTCTTTAAATCATACTGTAAAATGTGATTGGTTGCTGTTTCCTCAATTAGCCATAAGAGGGAGCCAGAATGACTGTTAGCTCTCTGTTTGTTAGATGCTGGGCTGATCTGATCTGAGTGTTTTGGAAGCTGGCTGCGGGGTTCTCTGTCCTAATGACCGGCTGGGTGGATGTGGCCAGGGGTGTGTGACAGGCAGCACCTCCTGCCCTCCCCCGGGAGCAAAAATGGGGTGTGGGGTGTGTGTGTGCCAGATTTTGGACCTAGTAGGCCTCCCTGCACTTACCTGGGAGACAAAATGGGGCATGGGCGGATGAGACTCCTGGAAGGGGTAAAACAGGAAGGGGTGGGCCAGCCAGCAATTTAACAACTGGTTCGCTTCAACTGGCCTGAACCGACTGAATCCCACCACTGGATTTAACCATAATTTCATTTGGGAGACTGTGACCATCCTAGACCAAGCCAAGTCCAAAAATGCCAGGAAAACATTCTAGAAGCCTGGCATTCTGACAAATGAGCCATCGATAGAAACATAGACGTTAAGAACATCTATAGACTATGTCAGGGGTCAGCCACCTGCAGCTCCGGAGCCACATGTGGCTCTTTCATCTCTCTGCTGTGGCTCAACAATTGATAGGGTTAAGGTTAGGGCTTTTAGTTAGAGGAAAAAGGATGCCGTGCTAGGAGGAGACTCTATTGTGCGGGAACCGGACTTCCGGTCAGCTCCAGAATTGAGTGTGGGGTGGTGGTGGTGGTGGTGGCTTTCGGTTAGGACCTTTGTGGCTCTTTGAGTGTTTAAGGTTACCAACTCATGGACTATGTAAAAGAGACAATCAACTAGCCAAAGGAGAACAAAAAGACTCCGTCAACTCTCCATCACCAATCAGCACTCAGATCAGCATAGATTAACTCTATACTCTATTAACTCTCTAAGAGCCGAGGTGGCGCAGTGGTTAGGGTGCAGTACTGCAGGCCACTTCAGCTGACTGTTATCTGCAGTTCAGCGGTTCAAATCTCACCGGCTCAAGGTTGACTCAGCCTTCCATCCTTCCGAGGTGGGTGAAATGAGGACCCAGACTGTGGGGGCGATATGCTGACTCTGTAAACCGCTTAGAGAGGGCTGAAAGCCCTATGAAGCGGTATATAAGTCTAACTGCTATTGCTATTGCTAACTCCAAAATTAACCTCTGATCAACGGCCAAGTAAGCAATACTCCGATCAAAAAATCTGCCAAAGAAGCCAACAGGAAATAGCCCCACCCACCAAGCTCTAAGACCACTCCCACCAAGACTGACAGGGCAAGACACTAGAATGTAAAACCGACAGCAAATCACCCTCCTTACTAGCACTGATGATGTTACCTAGTTGGGTAATGAAACTCCTGCAAAACACACAAACACACAGACACACACACACACACGCAAACTCAGAGGGAACCGAAGACCTCCACATGTAACATCTTTCCACTTATGTTCCCTGTAAGTGTTACGCAAAATATCATTACTAGCAACGCACATTTTAAAACCCCTTGTCTAATCCACTTTTAAAGCTTTCCAAGGAAGTCCATTACCATCGTTAACGATAATACATCCTGACACACATTTTGTGCTGCATGGCTTAAGAAGAGCCTAATTACATACAACGCTCAGCTGAAGGATGAACAAGTTCAGCTCCGCAATACCAACCTAATGTTGCCTCCTACAGCCTTGAGGCAAGTGTATATATATATTAAAAAAAGGGAAACTGGCTATTTTTAATCAAATGGTCACATCCCATTTCCAAGTGTCTCTGAGTGCTATCCGGTTTCCCTGAAAATGAGACCTCCCTGGATATCATAAGGCCAACTGGGCTTTTGAGCGCAGGCGCTAAAATAATTCCTCCCCTGAAAATAAGCCTTCCTCTGAAATATTTAAGTGCATGGACAGTCAGTCCCCACCATTTCCTGGGGGGAGGGGGGAAACATGCCCACACACCCTACCTCAGTGGTTCCCAAACTTGGCAACTTTAAGACTTGTGGATTTCAACTCTCAGAATTCTCCAGCCAGCTCTGCTGGCTGGAGAATTCTGGGAGTTGAAGTCCACAAGTCTTAAAGTTGCCAAGTTTGGGAACCACTGCCCTACATCAACCAGCCATCTGTACGGAATGGCCTCGCGGAGGCAGCTCTCGCAAACCCTAGCTCCTGTGCCTGAAGGCAGGACAAGAAGCAATGGGTGGAAACTAACCAAGGAGAGAAGCAACCTAGAAATAAGGAGAAATTTCCTGACGGTGAGGACAATTAATCAGTGGAATGACCTGCCCCTAGAAGTTGTGGGTGCTCAATTCACTGGAGGTTTTTAATAGCAATAGCAATAGCAGTTAGACTTATATACCGCTTCATAGGGCTTTTGGCCCTCTCTAAGCGGTTTACAGAGTCAGCATATTGCCCCCAACAACAATCCGGGTCCTCATTTTACCCACCTCGGAAGGATGGAAGGCTGAGTCAACCCTGAGCCGGTGAGATTTGAACAGCCGAACTGCATATACATTTCTTAAAAGTTGCATTAAACCGAGGGATACAATCAAGATCATGTGAAGTACTAATACCACTCTGTAAAACCCTAGTAAGGCCACACCTAGAGTACTGCATCCAGTTTTGGTTACCACCAGTGATGGGATTCATAGAATTTCCCTAATGACCAGCTGGGTAGGCGTGGCTTGGTGGTCATGTAACAGTGGACGTGGCCAACAACGTCACTCACATTGAGGGGCGCTTCGCCTTAGCTGTTACAATGCAATAAGGGTGAACTGGAGAGGCAGTTTCTGTAAGCAGGACAATAAAGATGAGGCTAGAAACAACACCAGAATGTCTCCTTCCTGCCTCCCTTACAGGATTATCCTTGTAAAGTGGAGAAAAACAAAAGGAGATTTCTTCCAACAACCGGTTCTCCGAACTGCTTAGAAAGTTAACAACCGGTTCTCCCGAATAGGTACGAACCGGCTGAATCCCATCACTGGTCACCACACTATATAAAAAATGTTGAGACCCTAGAAAAAGTGCAGAGAAGAGCAACCAAGAGGATTAGGGGACTGGAGGCTAAAACATATGAAGAACGGTTGCAGGAACTGGGCATGGCTGGTCTAATGAAGAGAAGGACCAGGGGAGACAGGATAGGGGTCTTCCAATATTTGGGAGGTCTGCCACGGAGAGGAGGGGGCCAAGCTATTTTCCCAAGCACCTGAAAGCCAGGCAAGGAATAATGAATGGAAACTGAACAAGGAGAGAAGAGATTGGACTACAATCTGTCAGAAATGATGCAGGGTCTCCTGTTTGAGAGGGGGGGTGGACTAGATGACCTATAAAGTCCCTTCAGAATGCGGCCGCGCGAGTGATCGTGGGCGCACCTCGGTTCGCCCACATAACACCTATCCTCCGCGAGCTGCACTGGCTACCTGTTGATCTCCGGGTGCGCTTCAAGGTGCTTCTCACCACCTATAAAGCCCTTCATGGTAGTGGATCTGCGTACTTGAGAGACCGCCTCCTGCCAATTACCTCCTCTCGACCCATCAGATCTCACAGATTAGGCCTCCTCCGAGTGCCATCTGCCAGCCAGTGCCGGCTGGCAACTACGCGGAGGAGAGCCTTTTCAGTAGCAGCTCCGACCCTATGGAACGATCTCCCCGTGGAGATTCGTACCCTCACCACCCTTCAGACCTTCCGCACAGCCCTCAAGATCTGGCTATCCCGTCAGGCCTGGGGGTAAAGAGTATAATCCGCCCCCACCCGAATGTTGAATGAATGTTGCTCGACTTTTAATTATATATTGTGTTATATGTCATTGTATGTTTCCCCCTCCCATATAAGTTGTTAGCCGCCCTGAGTCCCCTCAGGGAAAAGGGCGGCCTATAAATAAACTTATTCTATTCTATTCTATTCTATTATTCTATTCTATTCTATTCTATTCCAACTCTGTTAATCTGTAAAGAATAGAGCTGAAAGGAGCCTTGGGGGTTCTTCTAGTGCAATCTCCTGCTCAAGCAGAAGACTCTACACAAGTGTTTTCGAACCTTTTCAAGGTTGCAGGAACTGGGCATGGCTAGTCTAGTGAAGAGAAGGACCCAAGGGAGACATGATAGCAGTGATCCAATATTTGAGGAGCTGCTGCTACATTGAGGAGAGGGTTCAAGCTATTTTCTAAGACACCCAGAGGCCAGAGAAGGATTAATGGATGGAAACTGAACAAGGAGAGATTCAACTTGGAAATATGGAGGGACCTTCTGACACTGAGAACAATCAACCCATGGAACAGAAGTTGCCTTCGGAAGGTGTGAGGCAGTGGTGGGTTCCTACCATTTCGGACCGGTTCGGCCAAACCGGTAGTCACTGCGTCGCTGGAACCGGCAGCAACCGAGGCCTGCCACGCCCCTGAACCAGGTTTTTTTTTGGCGGCAACATGTTGTGTTTTGTTCTGCGCATGCGCAGAGCAATTTCTATCACTTGAGACTTTCATGAAGAAATTGGACTGCCATTTGTCAGAAATGGAGTAGGGTCTCCTCCTTGAGCGGAGTGGCGGTGGGGGTGTTGGACTAGATCAGTGTTTTTTAACCATTGTGCCGTGGCACACTAGTGTGCCATGACACAGTGTAAGGTGTGCCATGGGAAAATTACTTTATATATAGTCAATATAGGCACAGAGTTAAAAATTTTTAACATTTTCTAATGGTGGTGTGCCTTGTGATTTTTTTCATGAAAAAAGTGTGCCTTTGCACAAAAAAGGTTGAAAAACACTGGACTAGATGATCTCCAAGGTCACTTCCAACCCTGTGAATCTGTTAAAAAGAACGGGCAACCCTTTCTCTGAGATGGTATAGGATTTCCTGCCTGAAGTAGGGGGTTCAACGAGACGCCCTTCCAGTGGTCTCTTCCAATTCCGTTATTCTTCGACTTCACTTGTTTTAATTCTGGACTTTCTAGGGATTTAAAATGCTGGTTTTGTTACCAAGTAAATAGCAGGAGCCAACAAAAGGCCACAAAGGGGCTTCCTTCTTGCTTCGCCACCGAACGGCTGGAAGGGGATTCGGGATATAAATCACTGCTTTTTGCTTAGAATGCAGAACACGCCAACTAAACCCTAGCAGAGATTTTCCTAGTCTTTTTTCCAGAAACCTTACCTATCATTTCCTTATTGCAACCTCTCGAATTCCCCAAGCGGACCTCTTTTAAAATGGCAACCTGCTCTGAGGAAACCAAGGAATTTAATTTTGAGGATGCTGCGGGAAACACCCGGCTTGTAGTAAAAAAAAGACACAGCTCTCTATCCCTCATGTTTAGTACCTGACCCCTTCTCTTACTTCGGTGCAATCGTGTCTTTCCTCTGTGGCTCGAGCAGCAAATATTATTTGCTCCTCAAGCCATTCTTTTATTGCCTTGATTCCCCTTGAGGAATATATTCTGCTAGCACTGAATTGATGCCACTTAGGAATTAGTTGAAAAGTTGTGATGACAGAGAAAAACTTGCCTGGGATTATAAGGAACATCACCTCACTATTTGATTTGATTTGATTTCCTAACAGACACAGTCATGTCTTGACAAAGGGGAGATCGAAGGGCCAGATTGCCAAGGCCATGAGGACATTCTTCAAGAATAGAACAGAATAACAGAGTTGGAAGGGACCTTGGAGGTCTTCTAGTCCAACCCCCTGCTTAGGCAGGAAACCCTATACCATTTCAAGCAAATGGTTATCCAATCTCTTCTTAAAAGCTTCCAGTGTTGGAGCAATCACAACTTCTGGAGGCAAGTTGTTCCACTGATTAATTGTTCTGACTGTCAGGAAATTTCTACTTAGTTCTAGATTGCTTCTCTCCTTGATTAGTTTCCACCCATTGCTTCTTGCCCTGCCCTTAGGTGCTTTGGAGAATAGCTTGACTACCTCTTCTTTGTGGCAGCCCCTGAGATATTGGAAGACTGCTGTCATGTCTTCCCTATGTCAGGGTTCCAAATAGCATCCAAAAGTAAATCGGCGTCCAAGGCAAAGTATTGCTCAAAGTCCCAATTTATTAAGAGAGCCATGTTGGCACATCTGGGGAAACCCGAATCTGAAAGCTTCCCAGTTTTCCCCACCCAGTTGAAAGTTCAGGATCTTGCCCCAAACACCCACAAGTCCATCACATGGTCCAATCCCCCACTGCCATGCTGGCAGCTTCCACCCATCCAGTTCCAGTCAGGTGCAGAGGTGCAAAGACAAAGGATGACCTTGGCTTTCTAGAAAGAACGTTGTTATGGCTACATAGCATCTAACTCCATACAATCCCCCCCTCCCATTTTCCCACAATAGAAAAAATGCATAGTGGAATAAGAGGAAGTGTGGCAGGCCAAAGATCTAAAAGAAAATACAGCTTCAGGCTTGAAACCCTAGTCCCTCCATTGTAATTTCGAACGGTTATTAAATGAACTGCTTTAAGCCGAGGACTACCTGTCCACACTCATAAAATAAGGAAGAGTAAAAGAGTTTGACATTTCTGCCAGGGGCGTTACTCATTATTGTTGCCTGTCGTTCTGAGAGTTGTGGGTTTCCTTTTATATTTGACTCGACGTAGGATCTCGAACCTGATCTGAGCTTAATCAGCTTCTGTCACAACCCCAGCGTGAAGGACGGAGTTAAGGCAGCCTTCTTGTCAGCTTTAGACTTCACAGTGGTGTTGTGCTACACAGCCTCCAGGCAAGGGACTT